>NW_015387268.1:229553-230580 GCF_001527695.2 Protobothrops mucrosquamatus | reverse complement strand
ATGAAAACCAAACAAGGTTAGAAATAGCTATCTCAGTACTCCCTTAATTCTTTGTTAGCATTCCAAATTTTGAAAAACATATATGATGTCGCAGTTAAGCGACTGCTGCCTGTGGATGGCTTTGGATTGAGCTGATGCAGGCAAAAGACTTCTCTCTCTCCCATATTTAGGCTGACAGGGTGTTCAAAAAGCACTCATACATACATACATACATACATACATACATATATATATATATGTCTTTGGTTATTCGGGTTTTCTCCCGCATAAAATTGGAAGTGTCTTGGCGACGTTTCGACGAAGTCCCATTCGTCATCTTCAGGCTGGTGTCTTCAGCTTCGTGCTTCTAGGAGTAATGTGTGATCGCAGCTGTTTCTTCCTTTTAACTGCCAGTGGGGTTTGAACTGATTGGGTGGGAGCTTGGCTGCACCCACCATAAAGATGAAGCCAAACAACAGCAACGAAGCTCACCATCTCAAATCACCCTGCAACTCAAACTAACCTGAGCACAACAAAGCCCCCACCCAAACAGAACACTCCCCCATCCAATCAGAGCACAGCCAACCCCCCATCCAATCAGAGCACAGCCAAGCCCCTTAACCAATCAGAACACACCTCCACCCAATCAGAACACAGCCAAGCTCTCACCCAATCAGTTCAAACCCCACTGGCAGTTAAAAGGAAGAAACAGCTGCGATCACACACTACTCCTAGAAGCACGAAGCTGAAGACACCAGCCTGAAGATGACGAATGTGACTTCATCGAAACGTCGCCAAGACACTTCTAATTTTACGCGGGAGAAAACCCGAATGACCAAAGACCTATATATATATATATATATATATATTCCCAAAAACAAACTGTGAACACCAGGAGTATACCAAACTATAAAAAGTTTAATAACATAAAACATAAAACAAAACTACACCAAGCTTTCGTCGGACTCCTTCCGACTTCGTCGGACTCCTTCGTCGGACTCCTTCTGACCTCAACAGCCTACACCCCAAAATACAGTTCACCATGGAA
>NW_015387268.1:221931-225472 GCF_001527695.2 Protobothrops mucrosquamatus | reverse complement strand
TGGACCTCCTCCTCCACAGTAAACTGTATATCCGGGTATATGGAATTTAACACTCCCATAAAGTCATGCTGATGGCACCGTTTAACAACCACAAAGGTGTCATCGACGTATCGAGTCCAAAATTTGGGTCGATACCGGGTCATAGCCTCTCGCTCCAACTGTTGGAGAACTGCTTCCGCCACCACGCTGGATATTGGTGGTGATTGATAAAGCGCACTATGTGACCAAAGCGCTGCAGCTATTGAACGACAGGACAGCCTATAGGGTCGTTAAGAAAGATCCCATGGGGACCCTAAGAAATAAGATCAATAAACTGCTGGATAAGCTCAAACGGACCAAAAAACTTGATGATGACACCATGAGGAGAATAAGACCCAGTGACTCGGCGCTACCGAGGTTTTACGGGCTGCCAAAAGTGCATAAAGATAACATCCCACTTCGCCCTATTGTTTCTTTCAGGGGAACCCCCGTTTCGGGGTTGGCAAAGTGGCTTAGCAGCCGTATTGCCTACTTAGTGGATTGCAGCGCTATGGTAGTCAAGTCTGCGGAGGAATTCCTCGAGAAAATCAGGACCCTTAGGGTGGAGGAAGATGAGGTGATGGTCTCTTTTGACGTCACCTCACTCTTTACCTCCATCCCTCAAGACCTAGCGGTTAGGGTCTTAAAAGACCAGCTGGAGAAGCAAGGAAGAACTAGACATCAGGATTCCTTGCATACCGAGGACCTAGTGCAGCTTTTACAGCTATGCTTGACTACCTACTTCTCCTTTCAGGGGGTCATATACGAGCAGGTGAAGGGTACACCCATGGCCTCACCAATATCCAGCGTAGTGGCGGAAGCAGTTCTCCAACAGTTGGAGCGAGAGGCTATGACCCGGTATCGACCCAAATTTTGGACTCGATACGTCGTTGACACCTTTGTGGTTGTTAAACGGTGCCATCAGCATGACTTTATGGGAGTGTTAAATTCCATATACCCGGATATACAGTTTACTGTGGAGGAGGAGGTCCAGGGCTCGATAGCCTTTTTGGATGTGCTAGTCCAGCGCTCGTCAAATGGCACGTTAAACACCAAAGTCTACCGGAAGCCCACGCACATGGACTGTGTCCTCCATTACCACAGTAACCATCCGACCTCCCATAAAGCCAGCTACATTAGGACCCTATTCAAACGGGTACAGTCGCATTGCAGCACGGCTGAGTCAAAGACGGAGGAGAGGAAACACCTGTTTAAGATTTGCCGGAGGAATGGCTACCCCCTTAGATTCATTAAACGGCATAGTACAGCACCAAAATTCCAGAAAGTACGGCAGAGTGAAGGGAGACCCGCAATACAAACTACATGGGTGACTCTGCCATATGTCAGCAATGTGTCAGAGGCCACGGCCAGGCTACTGGCGCCGTATAGCATAAAGGTGGCTCATAGACCTGACCAGACCTTGCGGGCAAAAGTAATGCGCCCCAAAGATCAACTTCCCAGTGCTGAGAGATCAGCGATTGTTTATAAGATCGACTGCATGGGGTGCCAGAGCAATTATATAGGNCCGGAAGCAGGCATTGAACGACTGTATATAAACCTTCCCAGCATTTGCCTTTTTAACCCTGATGATGTCAAGTGCACTTGACGAAAGCTTGGTAGATTAAACTCTATATGTTTTATAGATTTCTCTTGGTGGTCGCTTTGTTTTATAATGAATATTCCCAAGAGTCGTATTTTTGTTTTTATTGCTGAATATATATATAATTACCTTTAGAATTAACCTTTATAAGCAAATCAATGTTGAAATTCAACTGTTAATATTTCTACTTCCAAGTTTAAATAACAAGGGCAGCTACTTATAAAGAAAATCTATATAAAATGTTTTATAGATGGCATTTACCACCTGCAAGATTAGCAAAAATGTTTAAAAACATGTCTGGTAATTGTTTGAAATGTAGGCAAAAGCCATGCATGTACTATCACCTTCAGTGGACATGCCCTAAAGCAAAAAAAAAAAGGTCAAAAATACACATGTAGTTTCAGAAAATGTTAAGAAAACATGTAGATTTTAAGCCAGAACTATTTCTTCTAGGTATAATTACAGAAAACTATTAATAGCAGTGAGAATTACATTTGCACGGTATTGGAAAAATGAAAAAACACCATCAGAAGAAGATATAATTAGGAAAATTTTGGATTGTGCAGAAATGGATAGGCTTACATTGAAAATGAAAGGGAAAGAAGATACAGAATATTTTCAAACGTGGGATAATTTTTATAAATGGCTAGAAAAACAAAATAGAGAGTAGAAATGGAAGTTGTATTACTATTAATGTTGAGTATGTGAACCCAGTCAACAAGTTGTTTATTAAGCACTAAAGATTTGCAAGTATAAAAACTTAATAAAATATCTATATATATAAAAAAAAGAACTGAAAAGTCCCCCAGCAACATCAGCAAGTAGATGGTTTCCAAAAAAAAGGGGGCTACTGGAAACTGAGCCAAAAGATGAAGTACCCAACCTTCTATGCAGCTTAATTCCAT
Source organism: Protobothrops mucrosquamatus (assembly GCF_001527695.2). Lineage (NCBI taxonomy): Eukaryota > Metazoa > Chordata > Lepidosauria > Squamata > Viperidae > Protobothrops > Protobothrops mucrosquamatus. The sequence goes on along the minus strand of NW_015387268.1, from coordinate 222,949 downwards.
AACTTCGTGACAGTGGTGAAGAATTACCAAAAGAACCAGTGTTTACCAAAGCCACCACCCATAAATGTGACTGTGAAGATTTTAAAAATCATGTTGAGGGAGACGTCTGGGGGTCCTTACCTGGTCCACAGACAGTTGATTTAATTCCAGTTTTCTCCAGGACTGGAACTCGGTTGATAGCACCATCAATATGCTGTGTAAATACATCCCAGTCCAGATTGAAGAGACCAAAAGCAAAATTGTCCAACATCTGGAAGGGCAAAATACGCATTGCAGACATTAGGCACTGATTACAACATGTCAGCCATCAGACGACTGACACCATAGACACGGTGGCAAACAATGGATCAGATTCTCCCCCTGCTCCCGGCTTTTGAGCCACACTTTCTCCTCCAAACTGTTTCTTTCTTGCTGCCTGAACTCAGCACCATTATTGAGATCACCTCTTATCCACCAGGAACTTTGCTGGTGGAATAAGTCATAGAATCACAGAATCACAGGGCTGGAAGGGACCTTGGAGGTCTTCTAGTCCAGCCCCCCGCTCAAGCAGGAGAACCTATACCATTTCAGACAAGTGACTGTCCAGTCTCTTCTAAAAACCTCCAGCGATGGAGCGGCCACAACTCAGTGAGACAAGCTGTTCCATTAATTAATTGATCTCAATGTCAGAAAATGTTTCCTTCCTTCTAGGTTGGATCTCTCTTTAACAAGCTTCTACCATTATTTCTTGTCCTGCCCTCAGGGGATTTGGAGAACAAGTCAACCTCCTCATCTCTGTGACAGCCCCTCAATATTGGAAGATTTATTATTATTATTTTATTATTTAATTTAATTTATATGCCGCCCTTCTCCCTGCGGGACTCAGGGCGGCGCACAACATATTTAAAACCAAAGCATATATACAATCCCCCCCTATAAAACCGAATTAAACCAAATTTTAAAGTTGTGTCTTCCAAATTCCTAAAAATGAGCCCAGTATAAAATCCTCCCTAGGTCAGGTCCGCTTGCTGAAAGAGCC
>NW_015387268.1:192476-220857 GCF_001527695.2 Protobothrops mucrosquamatus | reverse complement strand
AAGGTTGGAGACCGGGCGATAGTTAGCCAACTCATCTGGGTTCAGGGAAGGCTTCTTGAGGAGGGGCCTCACAACGGCCTCCTTAAGGGCCGCAGGGAAGACACCCTCCTGCAAGGAAGCGTTCACAATTCCCTGGAACCAGGCTCGTGTACCCTCCCGAGCTGCCAGTACCAGCCAGGAGGGACACGGATCCAACAAAGACAATTATCATGCCCCCCCAATCCTTCAATATGCTGGACATGTCTAGTTCCCTCAACTATTCATCATATGATTTAACCTCCAGCCCCCTAATCATCGTTGTTGCTCTTCTCTGCAGTCTCTCCAGGCTCTCAGCATCTTTTTGGTATCATAGTGACCAGAAATGGATGCAATAGTATTCCAAGTGTGGCCCCAGGTCAGCTCTTCCTAGTATCCTGAATGTCCACCATTCTCCCAGACTCTTTGGAGGTGCGTTTCCTGGATTGGGAAAAGGCTCCGCACAGAGAGCAGTTCTTATGCAACAGACGCAGCTTCCCTCATTTGCTTTGCCTTTGTCAGCTGCCTGAAGAGTTTGCCCTCACAGGCAGCCTTTGCCCTCAGGCATCAGCCCGGGGCTTCAGCCCAGGAAAGGAAAGGACGCTTGAGCCTCTGCTCCTCTGATCAAACCTGGCCTCTCTGATCAGTCAGATAAAGCAATGGCCTGTTAATCTGTGATTAAATCAACCGTTCACCATTAATATTCATGCAAGAAGCCCTCTGCCCATCCTGCATCGTCTGTAAATCAGTGCCAAGTCACAACCCTGGATTCTCACCGAATGGCAGGCCGGGGGCCAAGACTGCTCTTCGCCTTGAGGAAGGGGGGCAGGAAAGGGGGGCCAGGCCTGCAAGCAAAGGTGGGCTGTTCTGCAACCCACATTCTATCCGGCACATGATAGGAACACACAGGGAGCCACCCTGATATGCCCAATAGATGGGGTGCTGGCTACTAGGAATATGGCTCTCTGTCCCCAGGTCCAATCCAGACCGTGTTCCCCAACCTGAGCTCTTCCAAACCTTTGGGGGAGAAGAGGAAGTAGAGGAGCAAAGCATTTGCCTTGGGTGCCAGTTACGCCCTTTCCTGTCCGGTCACTCCTGCTCTGGCCATCTCCCGTTTGGACTACTGCAACACGCTCTACATGAGGCTTCCCTTGAAAAGTATCCAGAAGCTTCAGCTGGTAAAAAAGGGGGCCAGGGGAGCAATTTTTGGCATCTAAAGAATGGCACACGTAACACCTCTTGCGTGAACTGCACTGGGTGCCAGTCTGTTTGTGGGTCCAATTCCAGGTGCTGGTTATGACCTATAAAGCCCTACATGGCCTGGGGCCAGGCTACCCATAGAACCGGCTTCCTCCCATTACATTGGCCCATTCCACGCAGTCAGGCAGGGAAGGGATGATAAGGAGATCCAGGAAGAGAGCCTTCTCTGCCATTACCCCCATCTTGTGGAATATCGCCCCCCCCCGGAGGTGAGGTGGACCTCTTCCCCCCCGCCGCTTAGCCTTCAGGAAAGGGGTGACAGCCTGGCTCTGCGGCCTTGCTTGGGGCGGGCAGATGAGCAGGTGGCTGTGGGGCTGCTTAGTCCCCTGAAAGCTCTCCCTTTGCCTTTTCAGTTGATTTTTAACATGGCTTAATTATTTTTGCCTCCCTCTAAAAGAGTATAATTTTGAAATTTTAATTCTAACATTGTTAGAATTAAAGGCTGACTCAGCCTTCCATCCTTCCGAGGTTGGTAAAATGAGGACCCAGATTGTTGGGGTCAATATGCTCTGTCAGCTGCTTAGAGAAGGCTGTAAAGCACTCTGAAGTGATATATAAATTTAAGTGCTGTCGCTGATGTAATTTTATATACTGAAAATTAATAAATAAAAAAGCCAATGTGAGAGGCAAAGAGGGCCGAGGGGTCCACACAGCAGCTACCCAGGTGAGACCCTCTCCTTCCCCAGCAGCCTCTCTTCTGCTTGCCAGGGAGCAAAGCTTTCAAAACCAGGGGGTAAATCTTAAATGTCTTTGTGGCTGTGATTTTTTTACATGCCACAAAATCTCCTTCTGAACCCCTGGTTTAGCACCCAGCCCCACCAACACAGATCCCCACCCAGCTTCTGCAGCATTAGCACTTCCTTCTTGTGATTCCTTAAAAACACAACTCACCTCCTCACAGAAGATGGGGTTTGACTCATAGCCACCCACAGAAAGGGCATCACCTTGGAGACGCAAATACACGGAGGCATCGTGGTCTCGAACATTCGGCATGTTCTAAAAATACCCAGAGAAAATCACTGTTCAGCCTCAAAAAGACTCCGGGTCAGCACTTTCACAGGGAGGGGAGCTCTCTCGGCTGCCTCCTGTCCCACCTCACACCGAGAGAGCCAAAGAGGTGAAGGGCGGACCCCTTGCTGGCTGCAGACCCAGAGACCCACTAATCTCAGGTCGCCTGGAGGATCCCTTTGGAGTTTTGCCTGCTGTCTCCCATCCTGTGGCTTCCACTGAGGGAGGAGCAAGCTGAGGCTTCTTCCTCTCTCTCTTCCCCTCCGGAATGGCTGGGAAAGAAGGGCAAAAGGTCCCGGGCCTCTCTCTACACGCACCAATGCTGCTGCTGTTGCTGCCTTCCAAAGGAGCCCCTGCTGAAGACCAGCTGCTCCTAAGGCCCAAGAGGATCCCCTCCCCGGGACCACCGAGCACGGCTGGGAGAGCCCCTCTCTCCTCAGGGTGGCTGCCAGGATCCTGGCCATTCTAACTGGGGACTCTGGGAGCCACAGGGCAACCCTGAAGGGCCAGGCTGGGAAAGGCGCTCCAGAGCCCTCCAGAGCCTCCAAAGTTGGCACTGCTGACCTTCAACTGAGAACATTTCTGGGTCTCCCTTTTTTCAGCACTGGGCAAGATTATTGCTTTTCCGCATATCTCCAAGGAATGCACAACTCCCAAAAGATGACTGGTAAGTTTAAACAGCGGCCCAAGTGAGGGGCACAGGAGTTCTACCTTGGCGATGCAACCTCAGGTAATGAGGAAGGCCAATCATGCCAACTTTTATCCCTCAGGGCTGCTGCCAGGGGTCATGGAGGATGCTTTAGGATGCATTTACCTGAGGGTGCTGGCAGAAGGTGAGCCCGAATGCATGGGAATGGACAAGAACAATAGATTATTGAATAACAGAGTTGGAAGAGACCTTGGAGTCTAACCCTAACCCTGCCCAAGCAGGAAACTCTATACCATTTCAGACAAATGGCTATCCAATCTCGTCTTAAAAGTCTCCAGTGTTGGAGCACCCACAACTTCTGGAGGCAAGCCATGCCACTGGTTAATTGTTCTCACTGTCAGGAAATTCCTCCTTAGTTGTAGGTTTGTTCTCGCCTTGATAAGTGTCCATCTGTTGCTTCTTCTCCTGCCTTCTGGTGCTTTGGAAAATAGGTTGACCCCCCCTCCTCTTCTTTGTGGCAGCTCCTCGAATATTAGAACACTGCTATCATGTCACCCCTAGTAGACATACCCAATTCCTGCAACTGTTCTTCGTATATTTTTGTCTCCAGACCCTTTATTATCCTTGTTGCTCTTCTCTGCACTCTTTCCAGAGTCTATATTGCAAAAATATGAATGCAGTATTCCAAGTGTGGTCTTACCGGTGCAGTATAAAGCACTTTGCATGATCTTTATTCTATCCCTCGGTTAATACAGCCTAGGACTGCACTGGCTTTGTTGTGGCTACAGCACATTCTGGCTAATATTTAAGTGATTGTCCACCTGGACTCCTAGGTCCCTCTCACAGTTACTGCTATTGAACCAGGTACCACCTATTCTGTTCCTGTGCATTGGGTTTTTCTTGCACTGATCACAGTCCTCATTCCACGGAAAGTCTCCTTCATGTAATCCTCCAAGCCTGGAAGCTGGGCTGTGGCACCTTGCAGAGCTTCCCCAGTGAAGGCTGTCCCAGTCCCAGGTGGATGCCCTGCCCGTCCTCTGAGGCCACAAGCTGAAGCTCTGCGGGGTCCAGGATGCTCGCCCATCTCTGCCCTCCACAACGAGTGATGCCCTTTTGTGGAGACCCTTGAGCAGCCTTGGAGGGCCCTCTAGTGGCAGAGTCTGGATCTCCCGCGGGAGACATCTTCAGGGCCTGAATCATGCCTCTTTAAAACTGTTTTCTCTTAAAGGTTTTTTAAAATATTCTTACTATATTCTTCTGAAACATGCATTATACATTCAGTATTTTAATATTGGTGTTTGCACAGTATACACTAACATTCTGATAACTTAAATCACTGAACACAGAAAAAAGGCATATCAATATTAATGATTTAAAATGCCAATGTTAATAGACATAAGATTATTTTGCTTTTTCATCCATATAACATTAGAAAACTGCTGTGTATGACATCAAATTATTTGTTGGACAACAAGGGTTTCTGTCTTAAGTAATGATATCCCTACTTATTACTGGTGCATGTTGAAGAAAAATAAAGCAAATCTAACAACTGACTAAAAAGAAAAAAAGGAAGAGGGAAAAAAGATGTTTGGTTTTTAAGTCCCTCTTTTTGCTTTTGTGCTAATTCACAATGTTAACAAAACATTAGGCACCCTTAGAAACTAAACTGTATATTTTGCATGCTTTATAATATGCTGTTTTTACATGTCCACCCAATGTGGTAAAATGTTCCTATCTATCTTGATATCATTGAGTTGCATACCATCTCTAAAACATTCTACACCAATTTTCTTTTAAGTTGTAGCTTAAAGTAAATTTTATAGATTTTGTTCACAAATTTTCCCATTGTTGTACTAGGTTTTTTTTTATTTTTCATCTATTTTATACACTTAAAAAAATCTGTGTCACTTCTGAGTAAATATATGTGCCCTAATAAATGGTATTGGTTTTGTACAAGCATTTCAAATTCTGTCATTTTGTCTTAATGTCCTTTCAGTCTTAATGAATGATTGTATCCTTCCAGTAATTTGTCAATACATCAACCATGGTATATTCTGGTCCCCAGAATATTAATCTATTTAATCTATTCCTTGACTCTGAATGAACCATGTCTGCATATGTAACTACACTGTTCTTTCTGTAATTATCTCCAGCAGGGAAAGCATTTCCCTGCTGGAGATAATTGACCTATCAAACCATAGCAAGGGTGGAGAACTACTTTAGAGTAAATCAAATCAGGGAAGACGGCCTGAAAGCAGCAACTCTTCTGTGTGCCTGTGACCAGGAAGCATTTGACACCGTGGAAAATCTGGTGGCCCCTGCACTTCTGGACTCAGTAATGTACGCTGACTTGAAGAAGATGCTGAAGGAACATTTCCAGCCTAAATTGTCTGTCATCGCTTGGAGGCACACGTTCAAGCAGAGAGACCAGAGGCCGGGTGAATCTGCTGCGGACTTCATCGCTGCCTTAAGACAAGCGGCCAGGCCTTGTGAGTTCAAGGACCTGGAAGAGAGGCTGCGAGATCATTTCGTGTGTGGCCTACGAAGTAGAGAACTGCAACAGAAGATCTTCGTGAAAGAAGAAGTATCGTTTCAAGATGCCTTAAGAGAGGTTGCAGCTGAGGAAGCAGCAGGCGGCACTGTGAAGGCTTTGCGACTCGCCAGGAACCCTCCAGCCACCGTGACCGTCCATCAAGAGGACGCTCGAGAAGATTCAGAAACGGATCCTGAAGAGGAGGTGGACAGACTTCACCAGCCAGCAGAAAGAAGGCCGAAGGGGCGTCCAGACAAGGCCCCAGCATCTCTTCAATGCTTCGGGTGTGGAGGACGCCACAAGCGAGCTGACTGCAGATTCCGCTCCGCCATTTGCCGGGCATATGGCAGGCAAGGCCACATTGCCTCCGTCTGTTTGGGTCGCCAGAAGGTCCAACCTCGGGAAGAATTGCTTCAGAAAGGTACCAGGGTCCCCAGCCAACACAGGGTGGGTTTCTGCGCATCGCGCAGGAGTATTCTGAGGACAGGGACACACAAGCCCCTTAAAAAAAACTTCGCATTGACGTGAAGTTGCAAGGGGTTCCCTTATCGATGGAGTTGGACACAGGGTCCGCTCTATCAATCATTTTACTTGACACCTTCAAAAGGATTTACAGCAGTAGTGGCCATCCACTGCAAATCCCAGTAGTGGGATTTGCAGCAGTCAAACTCAGGCCATCGAATTTAATCCTCATTGACTTCCAGAATTCCAAAGTCAGTGTGAAAGGGGAGGCTATGCTCAAAGTGCAGCGTAAGGATTTTGAGGGCTTCCTGGATGTGGTGGTAGTTGGGGGTGAACGCACGAGTCTTATTGGACTCGATTGGTTTGAGGCCCTTAGAATCCAAGTGACTGGGCTTCACAGCTTGCAAACATTGGGCCTTGCAGAAGTCTGCAAGGAGTTTGCTGATGTGTTTAGCTCAGAGCTTAGATCCTACAAAGGGCCTCCCATTGCATTACGTTTAGACCCAACTATCACGCCCATCAGGATCAAGCCTAGAAGGGTGCCTTTTGCCCTCAAAAGCAAGATAGATGCAGAGCTGGACAAGTTGCTCCAGCAAGGCATCTTAGAACCTGTGGACTCTATGCACATATGCGCAGACTATAAGTGCACATTGAATAAAGCATTGCAACAGCACGCATATCCAGTGCCTGTTGTAAGCCACATTCTGGCCTCCCTCAAAGGGGGGCGCCTTTTTGCAAAACTTGATTTGACATAGGCCTATCAACAGCTACCTGTTGATGAGGCAACTGCAGAGGCCCAGACGATTGTAACACATAGAGAGGCCTTTAAGGTTAAAAGACTGTAGTTTGGGGTTAATGTAGCCCCTGGCATATTCCAAAGTGTCATGGAATGCACACTTTGTGGTATTCCTGGGGTCTGTCCCTACTTCGATGATGTCCTCATTGCTGGGGAGTCATCTCAAAATCTAGCAGAAAGGTTAAGAGCTGTCTTGCTTCGTTTCTGAAAAGCAGGCCTTAAATTGAAGCAAGACAAATGCAAAATAGGAGTCACTTCCACTGACTTCTTAGGCTTCAGGAGTGATGCCCAAGGCATCCACCCTGCTGAATCCAAGCTTCAAGCGATTCAGCAGGCCCCAAGTCCCAAGTCCAAGAGTGAGCTGCAAGCTTTCTTGGGACTCTTAAATTTCTATCACGCATTCCTCCCACATAAGGCTGCAGTGGCAGAGCCGTTACACCCTGTAGCATATTATTCAAGGACTCTGTCATCTGCAGAGCAGAATTATGCTCCGATTGACAGAGAAGCCTTGGCCATAGTGGCTGGCATAAAGAAATTCCATGATTTCTTATATGGCCGCCATTTCACAGTCTATATAGACCACAAGCCTTTGCTGGGCTTGTTTGTAACTAACAAACAGACACCATACATTATTTCCCCACGTATGCTGAGATGGTCAATTTTCCTGTCAGCATATGATTATACACTCATTCACAAACCGGGAAAAGAGATGGGCCACGCAGACGGCCTCAGCAGATTACCTCTCAAACAAATAGAGGCAGATCCTGCTCCTGCTATTAACATTCTTTCCATTCAGGAGTTGCCTTAATCTCCCCTCAATGCTAGGGACATGGCTGCAGAAACTGCCACTGATCACACGCTCACACGCGTGCTGACATGGGTCTTGTCAGGATGGCCTGACACGTGTCCAAATACGGAGTTTCAAAGCTTCTGGAAAAGGAAGCATGAGCTTTCTACGTTCAAAGGGTGCCTGTTATGGGGTAGTAGGGTAGTCATCCCAGCCTCATTGAGGTCTAGAGTCTTGCTCTCTCTGCATGAGGGACATCCAGGAATAGTACGGATGAAAGCGCTTGTGTGCAGCCATCTCTGGTGGCCTGGGCTCGATAAAGACATCGAGGCCCAGGTTCATGGGTGCCAAGTGTGCCAACAGTCAAGGCCTGAAATGCCCCAGGCCCCTGTACATAGGTGGGAGGAAACACAAACCCCTTGGTCAAGGGTACATATAGATTATGCTGGGCCCTTTCAGGGGCAATTCTTTCTTCTCCTCATTGACAGCCATTCCAAGTGGCTAGAGGTTGTTCCTGTTTCCTCCACTACTACTGCCAGGACCATCCAGGTGTTGAGAGGAATTTTCGCCTCACATGGACTTCCAGATGTCCTGGTTTCAGATAATGGCCCCCAATTTACCTCTTTTGAGTTCCAGGCTTTTCTTCAAGCCAACTTGATCCGGCATGCGACGTCTGCTCCCTTCCACCCATCTTCCAACGGCCAAGCAGAGAGAATGGTGCGCACTACCAAAGATGCTCTCAAGAAACTGACTTATGGTAACTGGCATCACAGGTTAGCAGATTTCCTTCTTGCACACCGCACCACACCTTGCACAGCCACAGGGAAGAGCCCAGCAGAACTCCGCTGGGGTCACCGCCTCATCACCAAACTGGACAGGTTGCACCCAGACCGGGTGGCTTCACAGGTGTTACAACCGCAGGCACCTAGGAGACTTCAGGTGGGCGATCCAGTCTGGGCAAGGAAATATGGGCCTGGACATCTCTGGGTCACAGCAGTGGTATGCAAGATCTCTGGGCCACTGTCATACGAAGTGGCCTTGGATGATGGACGTGTTATTCGCAGACACATCGATCAACTGTGCTGGAGGCTTAACAGCCACGTTTCCGCTCCTAGCTCTGCTCTGGGGGGGGGGAGGAGGACCATAATCTGCATTCTGGGTCACAGTTTCCTAGTCCTAACAGTGTCTCACAAGCTGCTGAGACTGCCGCTGAGGCTGTTTGGGGGTCATCCCAAGGTTCAGCAAGTGCTCCGAATAGGAATTCTCCAGAAAGTGGGTCATCCCGCACATCAGTTATTGCTCCAGACAGGGAGTTGCACTGGGGGTACCCACATAATCCAAATACGTCAGATAGTGCCCCAGACAGGGAGTTGCACCCCCCCCACACAATGCAAACACAGCCCCAGACAGGGAATTCCACCAGGGGGACTCTCACAGTTCAGCTATTGCTCCAAAAAGGAAGTCTATAGCAAGGGAGGCGGCTCCTGACTCTGGCACCTCTGGCACGTGCACGGGGGCTACGGAGTACTGGGGCACTTCCGCCACTCAGGCCACTCCAACTGCTGGCCTTGGGCTCAAGGGACAGTGCTCCCAAGAGGAGTCCATTATGGACTCGGGGACTTCCAGGTACCCTGGCTTGGACTCAGAGGGTCCAGCCAGTCAGCAGCTGGGTGGGTCACCTGGGTCTTTGGGGCATCAAAGTCCTGGTCTGCCTCAACGGCCATTAGAAGATCACAGCGGGCCAAGTGCCCACCCAAACATCTGGGAGATTATGTGAGGCTTCTGTCAATACAAAGGGAACCTTGCTAGTCTGTAACAGGATGTTGGATAACACCCAGTACAGAGTGTCATATATTATTATGATTTTGGGTGCATTTTGTTTAGTTAAATATTTTGTCAAAGTGTTTTGCCTGTGTGCAGGCCAGTGTAACTCCACTCTTCCTGCCCCTTTGAACAAATGTACCTGTGCGTACAGCTAAGGTGTGTTTTATCTAGGGGGAGGGGTGTTGTGTCCCGAGCCTGCTGGAGTAGTGAGCAGGCTCAGAAATGTTGCAAACGGTCCCGGGCAAACCAAAAGCTGCCCGGGACCAGACTGGTTGGCACATGCGCAAGGCACGAAAACAGCCAGTTCCTATTGTCCTATTGTCCGACAGTAGGAACAGCCAGTTCCTACTGTCTGGGTTTAGGGCTCTATAAAAGGCCTGGGTGCTTTTTACTGCTTGCTTGGTTGTAGGAGAAGATCAATAAAGAGATTACTTGTTCATCATGTGTCTTCGTCAATTGCCAACGAATGGAATACATAAAAGTGACCTTTGGCTGAAGTAAAACATCAAAATCAAGAGCAATCATCAAACTCTGTCTTCTATGTTGCTTATACCACATCATTTTACGGTTTGATGCTAACAAACTGACATGTGTCTAGAGGAAAACAACCCAGATGAGAAAAGAGCATGGAATAAAAAGATGTAAGGATCTTAGAATACAGAATTGTAGAGTTGGAAGGGACCTTGGAGGTCTTTTAGTCCAATCCCCTGCTCAGGCAAGAGACCCTAGAAGACCATTTCAACAGAGTCAAGATCACATGAAGAATTAGTAGTGCTTTATAAAACTTTAAGAAGACCACATCTGGAATACTGCATCCAGTTTCATAGAAACTGGATTTCACAGAGTTTTCATAGAATACTTTCTAATTTTCTATGCTTCCAAAATTCTGTGTAAATGTTAAAGCTATGGTGTCAGAATCCAATTATATTTCATCTCTAGTTATCGACTATGGAAAACCCCATTTCTGCCCTCTCTGGATTCTGTCATACGATGAAAGGGAAGGGGGGTGAACAAAGGGGTTTTATGGCCCTCACTTCCTTCGGCACAACTTCAAAGGGACTGAATGTGGATACCACCGAAAGGACTCATCAATAACAATGGGACTATCAGCTTTCATCTACTCCCCTCTGAAGTTTCCTTTCCACCGGCAGTGAGGAAAAAGGGGATGGAAATGTAACACCTGGGATTGCCGCTGGAAGGACGGTGGGGTGGGGTGGGGCTGTTGGGGACCCCTTAAAACCTTGAACCGTAAGGCTTTGGCCCCAAGTCCTGTCTAGAACGCCTGCAGCCATTTTCCTTTAATAAAGATGCCTGTTGGAAGAAATATTCCAAGAGTTCTGTCTTCTTAAGGTGCAAAGTGGGGTGGGTCCTGACATATGGTATGTGTTACATTTGAAAAAAATATTCCTGCAAAACTTCCTGCCCAGTAAATAGTGGGAAGCAGTCAGGAAGCCAGATGAATAGACAGGAAAATTCAGCCCCCCCCCCTTTGCCCCCCATCATGGAGTCACATTTATAGTTCAGGGAAAGATGGCAATCCTACACTGAGAAGGGGGACCCTCTGAGCTGCATGTGCAATGAATGTGACAAAGGGTGTGTTCTCCCACTGTGAAAAGATGCTTAGAATCAAGGGAAGACACCCGAATCACTCACAGCACCTGTGGCTACTAACATTTGTATCCGCCCACCAGGACAGAAGCTCTGCCGGACTGACCTGGATCCCCTCGATCTTCTCTGTCACCACATAGGCATGGTGCATGGCCACCAGGGGCACCTGGACGCCGGCCATTTCCCCCAGGGCTTGGGCCCACACACCTGTGGGAGAAGGAAAACAACCGCCATCATCCAAAGGGCCTGTGCGGGGGAGGGCTTGGCTTTGAAGAGGAAGCAAGGAAGGGGAAGCCAGAGAACGAACCTGGCCGGGTAACCCTTGCAGAAAAAAGTACTTTAGTCAAGCACAGAAGAGGGAGGTCAAGCCTGCCATCTTCTCTCCTCTGCTGACTAGGCCATGATCTTAGGGATGGAAGCTGGAGAGCCCTCTCTCTGTCCTGCCACATCAGTACCGAGCAAATAAGGGTGTTACACCTGCTGCAGGTAGAAACTCAACTCCTAACTGGAAGGGAAAGTAAAGGGACTTGAGAAAAGGGTTGCTCCAATGAAAAGCCTCAGGGAAGAAAAAAATGTCCTGGATAGAACAGGTGGCCAGGTGGAGTAACACTTTATACTGCACTGCTAAGTCCACACTTGGAATACAGTAATGCATCCAGTTCTGGACACAGCACAAAAAAGACGCTGAGACTGTGGAAAGAGTACAGAGAAAAGAGAGCAAAGGTGACTAGGAGGGTGGAGGTTAAAGCATACAATGAACAGTTGCAGGAACTGGATAGGTCTACTCTCACCAAGAGAAGCGCTAGAGGTGACATGATAGCAATCTTCCAGGACTTGAGGGGCTGTCAGAGAAAAGAGGGGATTGACCTATTCTCCAAAGTACCTGAGGGCAAGACAAGAAGTAGCAGGCGCAAGATTGTTAAAGAGAGATCCAACCTAGAACTACAGAGAAATTTCCTGTCAGTGAGACCCATTCATCAGTGGAATGGCTTGCCTTAGAAGCTGTGGCTGCTCCATCACTGGGGGTTTTCAAGAAGAGACTGGACAGCCATTTGCCCAGGCTCTCCTGCTTGAGCAGGGGGTGAAGACCTCCAAGGGCCCTCCCAACCCTATTATGCTAGGTTCTACTCTGTTTTCCCCAAAATAAGACCCGGTCTTATATTATTTTTGCCTCCAAAAGAGGCATTAGGTCTTATTTTCAGGGATGTCTTATATTTTTCGTGACACCTGCCTTGCCTCGTGGTGGCGGCACCAACAGCCCTGTCCAGCAGGAGGCCGCGTGGCACATCGTGCTGCTGCTGTCACAACGAGGCAAGGCAGGTGGGGGAGGGGTGGAGCTGCCCCACACGTCCTGTACCCACTTACTTCAGCCCCGCCCCCAGCCAGGCCATTCCTTGCTTGGCGACCTTCCCTTTCACTCCCCTCCTGAGCCAGACTGCCATGCTACAAGGATGGGCGGGGTAGGCCCGGTCAGCCTCCGCCGTTTCGGAGCCAAGGGTGAGTGACGGCAAAAGGCTCCGCTGCCGCTGTGTGCTGCTGGAGGGGCTTTCTTTGCGCTTCGCCCCACAGATCACCTGCCCGACAGCAGCCGCCGCCTCCTTCTCCTCCACCAACTCTCCCGTGGCTTGGGCTGTGACTGGGCGGCATAAGCCTCCCCTGCCACCACTGGAGAGAACGGAGAATGGGGAGGGGAGCGGTTCAGTCAGACCTTCCAACTTCACAAGATATTTTTTTTTCCCAAGAAGTTGGAAGGTCTGACTGAACTTTTTTTAGTCCCACAAACTTTGTTTCCCTGCAGCAGGAGAGAAACGTAACAGAGCTGGAGAGCAGGTTAGTGAAGAAATGCTTTCAGGAAGAGAGAGGAGCTGGGCAGTGGTGCGTCAAACTCTACAGCAGCGCCGGGAGGAGAAGGAGCAGAAAATGGGGCTGCCATTTCCAGAATGGAGAAGGAAGACGTGGGATGATGCAGGGCGGCAAGCAAGTGCTCTTCTCTGCTCTGCATCGCTGCGCAGAGCCGCTCCCCTCCCTGTTCTCTGTTCTCTCCAGTGGTGGCGATGGAGGGCTGGCGGACGGAGGTGGCAGGGGAGGCTTGCACCACCCAGTCACGGCCCAAGCCATGGGAGAGTTGGCGGAGGAGGAGGCGGCTGCCACCAGGCAGGTGATCTGTGGGGTGAAGCACGAAGAAAGCCCCTCCAGTAGCACACAGCGGCAGCAGAGCCTTTCACCGTCACTCCCCCCTGGCTCTGAAACGGCAGAGGGGGACCGGGCCTATCCCGCCCATCCTCTGTAGCGTGGTAGTCTGGCTCAGGAGGGGAGTGAAAGGGAAAGTCGCCGAGCAAAGAATGGCCTGGCTGGGGGGGCCCTGAAATAGCAGATGCGGGGCACGTAGGGCAGCTCCACCCCCTTCCCCACCTGCCTCACCTCGTTGTGGTGGCAGAGGCGAGGCATGTGTTTTTATGCCCCATTGTGGCAGAGAGGTGGGATGGAGTGGGTGGGGTCCTAACTAGGGCTTAGGGTAAGGCTTATATTAGGCCCATCCCCCAAAATTAGGATAGATCTTATTTTTGGGGAAATACAGTATGTTCTTTACAAATTCTTGGCATCTTGTCATCTTCACCAAACAACTATGAAACTTCTTTATTTCCTTTTTCATGTTGTACAAATCTAAAGACAACAGTGATAAGCTCAGTCTCCACCACAGATTCTACCTGGTTCTTCACAGATCAAGGCTTTCATGCAGAAATCCAAAAGTTCTCACTTTTTTTGATAAGGAACTCAGAGATGACACCCCTGTTCTTTGTGGCAGCCCCTCAAGTTTTGGAAGACTGTTTGAAGAGTGTCTGGAAGCTTCAGCTGCAAAACGCAGTGGGGCAAGCTCTGGAATGCCACACATTTTGTTGTTGTTCTGCAAGTTGCACTGGCCGTCCCTAGGTCCAATTCAAGGGGCTGGTTTCGGCCTTTAAAGCACTTCATGGAGCCAGAGTATTTGTGGGGCCATCTTCATCAATTACTTCTGCCCATCCCCCATGAGGTCTGGCAGAGAAGGCGTGTTGTGAGTCCTGACTGCAAAAGAATTTTATTGATGGCACACAGGAGACGGATCTTTTCTGCCATGGCACCCCTCTGTAGAACATCCCGCCCCCAGGGAGATTGGAACTATCTTTGATATCCTTCCAGAAGACTCTCAAAATGTGACAAAGATGGTGACCTACAAAGATGGCATCATTGTGTTTAGCATTTTCCACTGTCTTGCTATTAATATTATTATTGGGTTTTTAAATCTACTTATTTTAATATTTTGGTTTTACAATTGTTCTGCCACACAAGTCACTTTTCTGTGAGATGGGCAGCTATATCAATGTGATTTAAACATAAAATAAAATTCTAGGAACTCCTTTTCCCATTAACTTCTTCTGACCTGGAACCCAACCTATCCCAGTTCTAAGCTGGTTAAACCTGCATTCAGATGATCAGAGAAGTCCCAGCCCTCCTTTCGGGGGAGCCAACTGGGTGCCTTCCTTACCACAGCAGTTCACCACACAGGGCGTCTGGATAGCTCCCTCTTTCGTCAGCACAGCTGCCACTCGCGGGACCCCAAAGTCATCCGTTCTGACTTCAATGCCAGTCACGGGGCAGTTTTCAATGATCTAGAAAAACAGCCATAAACAAGAGCCATAAACAGTCCTGCTCGCCTTGTCTTGAGTCAATTTCAAAACAAGTAACCAGGTGGTGCCTATTCAGTGATGATCCCTGCATGGTTCAGAGGGAATCTGGGTTTTCCCCCAAAGATCTGGCACAGGATTTCTGGCAGCTTGGACTGTGTGTGTGGCAGGGCCTTGGACCGGAGAGCGCCCACGTGGACTCTGGGTGGTTGCAGATCTCACAGAGCACCAAGGCTTACTGAGGAGGTCCAAGGGCTGGAAGGGCAGCGTTGCTGAGGAAAGGTGAGGAGCAGCCCTGACCTGGCACAGTCAAGAGCCCCTGTTTGGACTCACCTTGTCACAATAAGCTGTTCAGTCAGTTGAACACAAGTGGCTTTATTGACAGACATGATTCTTTGGTTTATTTCTAAACCTCATACTAATCTCTCGGCATTGGTGCAAAAAATAAATGTCTTTAATAAAAGAGCAGTATGCTCTTATTAATTGGTCCAAATCGGAATTGATGCCAGTGGGTGAAATTTGGGTTACTCATTCATTGAAAGAATATCAAGTCTGTATTTGTATTGAATCCATTAAATATTTAGATATGTTATATACACCAAAAGAGATAACTCAGTAATATGTAATATAAATAAAATATAGAGAGAGGTTTCTTGAGATAGTGATAGGAGTCACAAAACCTTCCCCTTTGAGGAAAAGCGAATGGTTTCAAAATGAATATTATTCCCAGATTAATTTAGAGGAATTTGAGAGGAATTCCAGTTCATATACTGGAAAATATTTTCAGAAAATAAATTATTTAGAAAAAGTCTATGGTGTTCTTTGATTCTGAGAGCATCTTTACAGAAAATGCTATTATCACTTAATGGGGGAGGGTTTAGTTTTCTAAATCTGGAGAAATATCACGATAGAACATAGAACATAAGATCATAGGGCTGGAAGGGACCCTGGAGGTCCTCCACTCCAACCTCCTGCCTAAGCAAGCTGTCAAGATTGAATTGCTCTGAGGCCTGCTGGCTTCTATCGCTAATCAACTTGCCACAGAAAAGGGGGGAGGGGTAGAAAGTGCAGGGAGGCAACGAAATTCCAAGAAGCCGTTCACAAACCCTGAGAGTCTGCAAGAACGCCAAGGTCAGTAGCGCAGGTGCTTGATGGAGAAGTAAACTGCTCCCATAACAAAAAGAAATATTACAATTGGACAATGTGAACATCTGGTGGGCGGGGGCCACGAGAATTTGTTGTTTAAATAAGGAAGCTTTCGCATGGGAAAACTCAGAGCTGGTTTGGCTTCTTCAATTCTGAGATGGTGTATCCAATAAGGTTTTACCTCATGGGACACAATTGCCTTCAGGAATTCTTTCACTGTGCCCGCTAGTCGGATTGTTGACAATACCATCCTGGTCAAATGGCTGTCCAATCTCTTCTTGAAAACCTCCAGGGATGGGACACCCACAACTTCTGGAGGGAAGCCACACAACTCTAGGTGGCTTACAAGCAATAAAAACACAATATACAAAAATATATACATAAAAAAATATAAAAAATGCATTTTGGGTGGTTGGCGAGTGGCCCAAAGACTCACCTGACCACAATTAATGACTTTTTTTTTTTTTACTGAAAACCAGTGTTTTACTTAGTTTCCACTAAAAATCGCTCATTGGTACAATATGCTTACTTAACAGCCATAACATTTGCTTAATAACCACTGCACAAAGGTCATAAAACTGGGCATGGTCACATGGTGAGCCACTTAACGACCAGCACAACCATATTTCTGGACTCAGTTATGGCCATAAGTCAAGGACTAATCAAGGAATGCGTATCGTTCTGCAGGGGAAAAGCAGATCTTACCAAAAGGTGCAGAAGGGGCAAGGACCAGCAATTCAGAAGACAGGTGGAGAGGACTTGGGGGACGGGGGGGGGGAATCTGTGAAGCCAGACTTTGCAGAACATGTGAATCACCTGGAAAGGCAACAATGAAATCCCCCCCCTCGCCACCACACTTATTTCTGTCCTTGGGCAATAAGAGCCACTATTGCTTGTTCAACTTCATGAGTTGGGCCAAGCTCTGTCTGCCCGACCCACGTTGGAGAAAATGGAACAACCACCCGGGGGGGGATGGCTGTCTGTTGTTGCTGCTGTCTGCCCCTTCTCCAAATGTTTTGCTGCCCAAATAAGGTCCCTTTCAGCACTCCCAGATTCTTCCTAGAAAGGCTGCACCTGCAGGAGCTTGTAGTTTAGATATGATTGAGAGCCCCCCCAGGGATGTCCCCCCCCCATGAGGGCATCTCTATGGGGGCTGCCATTCGATTATGGCTTTCACCTTGGCTGGGTCCATTTCAATACCCTCGTTGGAAATTCTGTAGCCAAGATAGTCCATTCGGGTTTGGTGAAATTTACATTTCGATAGTTTGGCATAAAGCTTGGCATTCAATAGTTTCTTTAACACTTCTCTCACCAGCTTTATGTGATCAGTCATGTTCGTGCTATATATCAGGATATCATCAAGATACACCAAAACCCCTTTGTACAAGTGATCATGTAGTACCTCATTAATCAACTGCATAAATACAGCTGGGGCCCCCTGTAGTCCAAACCGCATGACTTTGAACTGATAGCTCCCCATTGGACAGTTGAAGGCAGTTTTCCACTTGTCTCCCTCTTTTATTCTCACCCGGTAGTATGCCTCTCTCAGGTCTAATTTAGTGAAGACACTCCCCTTAGCCAGATTTGCAAAAGGGCAAAGGAGGACCTTCTCGTATCATCATGCTCAATTCTCTCCTTAAGGAACTCAGACGATCTCACCAATATCAGGCAAGTGGCTTTATCTCCACTCTTTCTCTATGGCCATTTAAATCTTTTAAATAGCTCAAGGATCCTACCAGAGCCCCTCGGTTGCTGGCTGCCCGAGCGAGGCACATGCAGGTCCCTGCAGGATCCATTGTGCCGTCCTCTGGGACGTAGAGGGTGCCGTAGAGGTCATCCACGTTCATCAAGGGGTACAGCTCTTTGGTTTCCCCCGGAGACAGGACGTGTGATTCAATGCCAAAAACTTTGCCCAGCTGCAAAAGAAGAGCCGGAGTTTCCAAAGGGAACGATCAAATGACCCACAAAAACAGGCAGGAAAGCTACAGAGGCCTTGCCCGGCCCAGGGCAGGCAATCCTGAAAGCCCTTCGGGATAAAGTCTGCTCCAATGGTGCACAGCTGGATGGTCTATTACTGGCTGCAGGCAAAGTTTCCCAGCCAGGGGAGGCCTTGGTTAAAATGGGGCAGCATCAACTCCTCTCTGGGGTTGCCATCTCCCATCCCAGTGGACTCAGAGAGGGCCTGCAGGAGCTCCTGGCTGAGAATGGCAAGGGAGCTGCAAGCTGCAAGAGGTGCCAAGCAGGTCAACCAAGCTGGCAACAGCTCCTTTCCCAGAAAGAGAAAAGAAATGGGGGGGGGAGGTATCTACACTCCTGAGAAGCAAACTCTGGAATTTCCTGCCAGGCAAAGAAGTCAGTTGACACACGAGGCACAGAGGATCAGGCCATCATGGAATCACAGGCTACATATTGGCTTCTTCCTGTAGGAACTTCTGAATGTGCCTGGCTATCCATCAATGAGGGATGAGCTGGATGGGACCCTGGTCCATGCTGAGTGCCTGCTGTTGGAAAAATTGGATGCAGAATGACTTTGGCACATCAGCTGGGCCTATTTGTAGAAGAGTCAGCACTGGACAGAGTAAGCAAGATGCTCTGGGAACATCTCAGCCAGCTCCTGCAAAAGGATCCAGAATCTGACGGCCAGACACACCATAGAGAGTAACCAGATGACCTCAATACGAGGCACACAGGAACCCTTCCCTATGCAAAAGAGGTTCAAACATGTTTTAAGTCCAGAACATCCCAACGCTATTCAAAACCAGCCAACCCAACGGAGTTGAAAGAGACCTTGGAGGTCTTCCCGTCCAACTTCCTGCACAAGCAGGAGATTCAGTGGTGGGATTCAGCCGATTCACAACAGTTCAGTACAAGGGGTAGCTAAATTTTGTTGAGTTTGGAGAACCGGCTGAATCCATGCTGCTCTGGAAGTCCGTTCTAGGCCTCAGAGGCCTGGAGGAGGCCTCCCAGGCCTAGAACAGTCCACAGGAAGTGCATGGATGTCACTTCTGGAAGTCCTTTCTAGGCCTCAGAGGCCCAGGCCTGCATCCACGCAAAGAACCGGATGTTCAGGTATTTGAATCTCACCGAGGAAATCCTATACAGTTGTCCAGTCTCTTCTTAAAAACCTCCAGTGATGGAGCACCCACAACTTCTGGAGGAAAGCTGTTCACTGGTTAATTTCTCCTTAAGAAGGGGTGGGGAGTACACTAGCACATCACAAACTGGTTTGCCAGAACCTCAGTCAATGGAATTTTAGCCTTTCTGTGGAGTTGATTCTTGGACTTTTTGCCTAACAAGTCTGATATGTACTACAAAAAAATATTGGAATTGCACTATTCCCTTTCTGTAAGCACAGTTCTGGTCCCGCTTATATAAGCCAGCCCTACCTCACCTCTTACTGGGCCCGTGTGCCTTCAGAGGTGGGGCCCTCCTAGTTAGCCCAGGGGATCTGAATCCTATTACTTTCTCCAAATCCCCATGACCAAGATATGCATTCCATAGAGTTCAGAGGTGAACTGGTGGCCTGAACCTCAGAAGGCGCATTCATCTGCTCTCCGAAACCTATTTTAAGAGGGACACAAAAGCGAAAAGCACAGAGCTGGTAAGAGTCAGAAAGGAGCAGATGGGCAGATGGGCAAAGCCACACAGAGGGTTTAAGGAAGGCCAACATGCAAGGAAGAGGCTGCTGCTGAGAAAGATCTCCAGAAAGGACCAGAGAGATGATGCCAACCCTCAAGCAGAGGCTGGCGGCTTCCTACTTACTGACATGAGCCTCTTGTACTCATCCAGTCTTGGCTTGTTGGAAGCAATGAAGAGTCCTCCATTTTGGATCCAGCCCGTGTGAAGGCCCGTCTCTTCCTCCAGCTCCCAGCTGACCACGTTACGGGTGTGAGCCAAGAGCTCCACCTCCACGTCACTCGGGCGCAACTGCCACAAGAGGCCTGGGGAAGGGGAAGGCAAGGATGGGAGGCCATGAGGACACCACCGGGCCACACAGCCTGCAGGGTTTTCTGAGGAGGTCCCAAGAGAGGAGCATCTCCTTGCAACTCATTTGCCTCCATTTGTTGCTCCCAGGGACTAAGGGAGGAATTTGGGAAACACCAAGTGGGACCGAGAGTGAAACTAGGCACTGCTCCCTCCCTAGAGCAAAATTTTCTTTTCACTGAGTCCATAAAGTGGATGTCCTAAGGGGATGACGTACACTTTATGGGCCCAGTGAAAAGATTCATGTTAAAGTTTACACTTACTAACTTAAAACGACTCCCAAAATGTAAACACTGAAAACACAATACACACAGCCAGGTGCTATAAAATCCAACTGAACGGTGGATTCAGCAGGGGGTAGAAAGAATGGCAAAGAATACTTTCTCTGCCTTCTACATCTGCAAAAGACTCCCTGCCTGCTCTCCTGACCACCGTTTCCACACCTGAGCCAGGAAAGGAGCACCCTCAGGTTTATTTGTTTGTTTGACTTATCTGCCACCCATCTGGCCTAGTTATTCCCACATCCAAACTGAGGACCATTCCCTTCAGATCTGGTGGCACCAAGAACAATCAGACTAAAAGCCGGGCATTTATTTGATCTGCTGTACTTATGTGGAAGGAGAGTGCCGACCTTGAAGGGCCTTACCAGAAAGTTCTTATTTATTCCCTTCATGGCCTTGACAATTACTGGGACCCACATATAGCAAAAAGAGTCTTTCACTTCCCAGTTGGAAAACAGCTAGGCATATTTGGGGCCTCCTGAGATACAGATTGAAGTTTGATGCTAACTGTCAGGGCCCACTTCAAAACCTCATCCTAAGAAAGCAGAACTCATGGAAGCAGTTTCTTCCAAAAGGAACTTTTATTAGGAGAAACTGATAGCAGGCCTAACAGAGAGGATCTGAGGGTTTCCCCCCTCAGATCAATAGGTTAAAAGAGTCCCAAGCAAACCCCACCCCAATAGTTCATCCGGTCAGTTCAAACAGACCAATCCTCAGGTGTTAAATCCGTTGTGTGAAAGCGCTGATAACACCGGTCTTTCCCAGGCTTGTAGCGATGTTGTTGGGTCTTCACACCTTCCCTTCCAAAACAGGAGAGAAGCCAGATGGCCGGAGGCACATTCCTTTCTCACCCCAAGGTAACATCAAGGGAGAGACAGTTCAAAGAACAAGTATGCAGAGACAGCGAAAGGGATACATGCTAACGCTAGAGAGAAACACAGCCCGCAGCGTCTTCTCCCTCCCCTTCAGGAACATGGCAGAACCCAGAGTAGTGGAAGAACTAGAAATAGGAAAAAGCCGCCCCCCCCCCCCGTTTAATAATATGGGTTCTGACATCCTACCCTCCTTAAAAGAAGGAGAGATCCATCTGTGGGAGAGAAACAGACAAATAAAAGATAAGGATTAGTTTGGTTTGTTGGGGTATGCTGCATGAAACCTTTTAAGGAGCCTAGGAGCCCTAACATGACATTTGTGGACCCATTCATTTTGGGAGGGTGGAAGATGCTTCCATGCTACTAAAGTAATGGGTGGAGACATGGTGCTTTCTGGAATTTAGGATTTTCTTACTTTCTTGCTTTGACAACAGATGAAAATGCAGCCATTTTCTGACTTCCAGTTTTGGCAGCCGACGAGATGGGTGAAAGAAGCTGGGGCTCTGGCTTCTCAGCCCGATTTCGCTTTGCCCAGTGACCCTAAAAGGGTCGGAAAGTTGCCCTGGAGGGGCAACGAAGGAGGGACACTCCAGGAGCTCAGATCAGGCGGCAGCCGATCGGAGCGAACTGAAGAAATCTTCTGAAAGGACGGAGGAAAGGCTGCCAGGTGAGCCAAGGCAGCCCAAGTTGTCTCCAGCAGGAAGGAAAGCGAAGAGTTGTGGCGCTCTGCTAAACAACTGATTGTCAACAGCGTGCTGAAGCTGGATGAACCAGTGTGTTCACAAACCAGGGAAAGAAATGGGCCATGCAGATGGCCTTAGTAGGTTGCCTCTACAGCTCTTAGAATCAGATCCTGCTCCGGTCAACCACATCCTGGCTATCCAGGATTTGCCTGAGTCTCCCCTCAATGCAGGGGATGTGGCTGCAGAAACAGCCACTGATAACATGCTAACACGCGTGTTGAACTGGGTGTTGTCAGGATGGCCTGACACGTGTCCTGGCACCAATTTCCAGAGTTTCTGGAAAAGGAAGCATGAGCTATCCACCTTTAAGGGGTTACATCCTGTGGGGTAGCAGGGTAGTGATCCCAACCTCATTGAGGACTGGAGTCTTGCAGTCTCTGCATGAGGGACATCCGGGAATAGTCTGGATGAAGGCGCTTGCGCGCAGCTATCACTGGTGGCCTGGGCTTGATAAAGAGATTGAGACCCATGTCCAGGGGTGCCACATTTGCCAACAGTCCAGGCCTGAAATGCCACAGGCTCCCATGCATAGATGGGAGGCCACATATGCTCCTTGGTCGAGGGTTCATATCGACTACGCTGGCCCCTTTCAGGGGCAATTCTTCCTTATTGTTGTGGACTGTCACTCCAAATGGCTAGAGGTCGGTTCCAGTGTCCTCCACGACGACTGCCAGGACCATCCAGGTGTTGAGGAGGATCTTCACCTCTCATGGGCTCCCAGATGTTCTTGTCTCCAACAATGGACCTCAATTCACCTCTTCGGAGTTTCAGTCCTTCCTGAAAGCCAACATGATTCGTCATGTTACTTCGGCACCTTTTCACCCGGCTTCCGACGGCCAAGCTGAGCGCATGGTGCGCACCACCAAAGAAGCCTTGAAGAGGCTCACTCATGGGAGCTGGCATCACAGGTTAGCTGATTTTCTCCTTTGCCACCGCACCACACCTTGCACAGCTACAGGCAAGAGCCCAGCTGAATTCCGCTGGGGTTGCCGTCTTATTACCAGATTAGACAGATTACACCCAGACCGGGTGGCTTCACAGGTGTCACAGCCGCGGGCACCGAGGATATTGCAAGTTGGTGATCCAGTTTGAGCAAGGAACTATGGGCCTGGACATCTTTGGGTAACAACAGTGGTCTGCAAAGTCACTGGGCCACTGTCATACAAAGATAGTCGCGTGCTGTGTTGGCACATTGACCAGCTGCGATGGAGGTTACCTAGTCACCCTTCCGCTCCTGACTCTGCTCTTGGGGGGGAGGAGGACCGCGATCACAATCGTGGATCTCAGTCTCTCTGCGAAAGCGGGGTTTTGCATTCTCCAAATAGGGGTTTTGCCAACGACGCGGCTCCTGACTCTGGCACTGGGTCCATGGGACATTGCACTCAATCGGCTTCTCACGCCACATCTACCTCAGGCCTTGCGCCTACGGGACAGTGTTCTCTCGCCGATCCGGGAATTCCACCCCACCAAGGAACTCTGGTTTGGGCTTACCGGAAAGGGCCAGCCAAAGTCAAATGGACAAAGGGATGGGCTTACCGGAACAGGCCAGCCAGCAAGATCCAGGTTCACCCACATCAAACAGGTCTCAAAGTCCCAGTCTGCCGAGCCTGGCAGGCGAGCTTGCAGACCAGGCGCTTGCAGCAGCTCCGAGACGATTGGAGCGGGCCAGAGGTCCTCCGAAGTTCCTACAGGACTATGTAAGGTTCCTGTCAGTAAGCGGACAGGCCTAGTATTTCCTAGAAATCAGAACACACTAAAAAAAGTGTATTATAATGTTGTTGTGTTGAGATTTCATTGAATAATAAGATGTGTCTTATAATGGGGTGAGTGTCAGAGATCAATAATTGTGTATTATTGATTAATTAACACAGGAGACTAGCAGTATTGTAATATTGTAAAGTATTAAGTATTGCTATGGAGAGGTGACAGTGTAGTAGACTAAAATAGTAAGTATCTATTTTTTTTTAACCAAGAGGGGAGGGGTGTTATGTCCTGGGTCTGTGATTGACAGAGCAGGTGCAGGAAGCTGCAGAGAGACCCGGGCAGACCATGTGGCCTGCCCAGGCCAGGCCAGACAGGCTGTCTCCAGCCTATTGAGCATGCGCAGAGCAGGAAAATACGTTGCATTTATTGGCTGACGCTGTTCCCTGCAGAAGGTATAAAAGGGAGCGGAGTCATTTTGTGTTGTTCTGTTAAAGCTGAAATAAAGAAGCATCTGTTGTTACTCCTGCCTCGTTTCAATGCCTTATCAATGCAAAGAACAGAACAAACATGAATGGGCAAATGCCCCTTACAAAGATATTGTACTTGACTTACCTTTTATATCTACAGTAACACTTATAAGAATATGGAAAGATTTTTTGATTCAGCAGAAGATATTGATTAAGAAATGTACTGGGCAAAAGAAAAAGGCTAAAGTGAAAATTAAGAAAATAGACAATGGAACCTATCAGAGAGAATATTTAAAAAGAAACACCTGTTTGAATATTGTTGAAGAAATAGAAATTTTATTTTATTTTATTTTAAGAGCGAAGAGCCCCTCAAGTAACATAGTACTCTCTTTTTCTTCTCTCTTCTTATTTTATTTCTTGATACGGGTAATATAAAAGAGTTGGAATAGCTTATATAAAGGAAATGTTTGAGATATTTAAATGTGATTGACTTTAAGAAAATTATAATGGATTAAAAATGTTTTGAATAAGAGTTAAAAGACTAGGGGACTATATTTATTAAATGGAATATCTAAAGATTAAATATATTTTTAATTAGAGTAAAAAAGAACAGAAAAGTTTTGGAAATAAATATGCATTAGCTTATAGGAAACATGGATTTTAAATAGCATACTATCCTTTTATTTTTCTTTATTCTTATTCTTATTCTTCTTTTTCTTTTTCTTTAGTCTTATTTATTCCTTAAGAAAGGTCAAAGTACTGGGATGGCTTACATGAGAAAAAATAGACTTAAATATTTAAATGTAATTAACTTTGAGAAAATCTTAACCAGTAAGAATGTCTTGAACATTGTGGGGAAAAAAAATGTGAACAAGAACTGTAAACAGGATCCATGATGAGGCAACCAGAATGACTAGATAGAAAAAAAATATATTGATGTGATTATTATCTATAGAAATATTAGAAAAAAATTTATACTTGTTATTTACCAAAACAGCAAGAACTGTATTAACTTAAGGTTGGTAAAAGAGAACATTATGGGAAAAAGAGGAAATCAAGTAAAGCTATTATGTGGATTATAGATTATAGAAACCAACTGTTAGTGAATGTTTTTTAAATGTAAACCCAGACAACACACTGTTTACCAAATATTAAGGTTACTATGTTAAAAAATCAATAAAACATATTTTTTTAAAAAAAAGAACCTGGAAGCACTAAAAACGCCCAGGAAATTAACTCCTAAGCAAGCAAGGTGGTCACAGCATTTCCACTGATTTAATTTCACGTTAAAACATTTGCCGGGGGGGGGGGACTTTTTAGCAGACACGTCCAGAATTCACAATATAACAGCACCCAAACTGAAGTGACAAAACCACTCATGCTGAATAAATAACTGGCAGCACAAGTCACCACCTGGGCACAGGCCAAACTCTAAAAACCTTTAGTAAGTCAAGCAGGAACTGATTTCAGAAAAGTGCTAGAGACTGATGAATGATTCCTAAGCCACAAGAACTTATGCACCATGACTGATGGCCTGCCATGGGTTGGAGGAAAGTTGTACATACCCAAAAGTCAGAGACTAACATTCATGCAATTGTGCCATGACTCGAAGTCCGCAGGCCATTTTGGGTTTGTGAAAACGTTACATCTGGTTAAAAGTTTTGGTGGCCATCAATTAAAAAGGACATTGAAAACTACGTGGCTAGCTGCCTGATTTGTGCCTCAGCAAAGAGACTGTAAGGGAACTCAATGTCATGATTCCGACAGATGAAACCCTTCAAAAGAACTTTGAGGCATTGTTTACCTTAAAGAATCTTTTATTCGAGAAACAAAGAATTGGCACTACATAGTTGAACCTAAAAACTAAATTCCCCTCCCCTGGATACAAAGTAACGAAGTACAATTCCCACCTCCAATAAACAGTCATAAATCACATTCCCCAATTAGCTTGAAGCGCAGGCTTCCTTCCCAGCTCTCCAGCCCGCCAAAATGCTATCAGCTCTGGGCCCAATGTCCTTGGGTTCCCATGGCCGAGTTATTATTGTTATGACTAGCTGGACTCTCATCCCTATTCCCCCTCCCAGCATCAACTAATTCTAAAAGCATAGAGAATTTTCATCTGTTGTCAAAGCAAGAACATCCGATGTTAGCACCGTTGACATTCGCATTTAGATAGCTTGCCATAAAGCCGAGCTGCCTGGAGTTTTTTCAGGATGGGTCTGACTAGCTTCACATGCTCTTCCATGGTTTCAGTAAGTATCAAGATGTCATCTAGATAAACAAGCACCCTTTGTATAGATGCTCCCACAGTATGTCGTTTATTAATTGCATGAACACTGCGGGTGCTCCTTGCAACCCAAAAGGTAGAACCCAAAATTGGTAACATCCTAAGGGGGAATTGAAAGCCATCTTCCATTCATCTCCCTCCTTTATTCTAATCCTGTAATAGGCTTCTCTCAAATCTAGTTTTGAGAAGATTTTTCCTTTCGACAGGTGGGACAGCATATCCTTCATGAGAAGGAGAGGGTAGACTGCTCTCACTCACTGCGTTCAGGGCCGTATAATTAATGCAGAGGCAGAGGGTCCCGCCTTTCTTCTCCCGGAACACCAGTGCAGCGGTTTTGGGTTTTGCCGGTTGGATAAAACCCCTCTCTAAATTTTTGTCTATGAACTTCTGCATCTCCTCCAGCTCCTGCGGGCTCATGGAATACATTTTGGGCTTGGGGTGTTTCGCACCCGGCTGGATTTCTATGGAATAGTCCATGGGCCGGTGGGGGGGGTAGTTCATCAGACCTTTGCTCGCTAGGTCTCTATATTCCTCCGGAATCTCTGGTAGTTCCTTTTCCTCCCCTACTGCAGCTTTTTCGGCCGAGTTTCTCCTGGATCGGGGTTTGGTTGGTGCCCTGGCTGGTTCCTTTTGGGAACCTGAGCTCTGCCATTCTCCAGTCTACCTGCGGGTTCCATTTTGCTAGCCATGCCATTCCCAGGATAAGGGAGCATTCCATGCCAGGGGTCACCACAAATGTTATAGTCTCTATGTGGTCCCTTAGGGTGAGTTGGACTGGCAGTATGGCTAGGGTGGCTGGCATCCCCCCTGCTATGGACCCATCTAATTGACTGAACAAGATCGGTTTCTTCAGCCTTCTCCCCGGGATCTCCAAATTCCCCACTAAGGTTGGGCTTATGAGGCAGTGGGTGCAGCCGGAGTCAATTAATGCCCTGATCTCCACTTTCTCGGGCATAACAGTTCTATGGTCCTGGTGAGGGGTGCAATGGGTCCACTTACCAGGGGTTCGTCTTCAGAGTTGTCGTCCAATGAGTTGGATGTTCCCCCTGGGTTGGTCAGAGTTCCCTTCCCTCATTTAGGTGAGGCAGGGAACTTGACGACTTCCGTGCTCTTCATGGCCATCTCCTTTGGCTTTGCTGGAGTTTTCCCGGGTTTTCCGGCTGGGGCTTGATTAGGTTTCCCTACAGGGGTGCATGTGCGGCTTTCAGCTGCGAGGTGTCCCTCTTTCCCACATTTGAAGCATTCTGAGGTTCTTTTGGCTGCTGGTGCTTGCTTCGATGGCTCACAAGCTGGGTCTGATGGTGATTTTCCCCACGATCTCCCCCCCTCATCGCTGCCTCTTGACTAGGTCGATCTCCGCCTCTTTGGCCAGGACCTATCAGTCCTGCAACCGGTGGGGGTCTCCTCAGGGGATGCAGGCATCATACAGGTTGTAGTTTAGTCCGTCTTTGAAGTGGCTGATCAGGACGTCTTCCGGTCAATTCAGTTTGCTGGCCAGGGCTTGGAACTCCTGGGTGTATTCCGCCAAGGGTCGCCAGCCCTGCTTCACTGTCTTTGTTCGCTCCTGTGCTTTCCGGTCAGCAAGGGGATCTTTGAAATGATGCCTAAGGGCTACCATGAATTGATTGAAGTTTTGCAGCTCTGGTGCGTCTGCATCATGGAGTTCTACGACCCAGTCCGCCACGGTGCCATCTAGGGCTGCTTGCACAATGTGCACCCTGGCCCGGTCACTTGGGATGTTGCAGTCATATTCCTCCATGTAGTTTAGCACCTGGGTCAGGAAAAATCCCAGGCGCCGTGGCTCCCCGCGGTACTTCACATCCAGCAGCGGGAACTGGATGGATCAATGTCTCTTCTTTCATTTGTGTCGCCTCCCATCTCTGTCCGCGGTTGCTGCTTGGCGAGAGGTGGCAGCAGCGGCAGTGACCACTGCAGTTTCGATGTTGCTTTCAGAGGGTTCCAAGACTGCTGGCTCAACCCCTCCTTCATCTGTCCCTTCTGCGGAACCCAGGCTGATGGTGCCCCAACATGGGTCAACCTTCTCTACACTCATGGAGTCGAGGGCTATCTTATTTATTTATTTATTTATTTTATTTTATTTTATTTAATTTTTATCCCGCCCTTCTCCTTACGGACTCAGGGCGGCTGACAGCCTTGTAAAACAGATACAAAAATAAAAATACCCAATTTAAAACCTAATTAAAATGAAATATTTGCTGTGGCCTATGTCAATTAAAATTACTCTTAAAACCCCACTAAAAATTCCCCTAGGCCAATCCCGCTTGTTGGAAGA
>NW_015387268.1:155435-190701 GCF_001527695.2 Protobothrops mucrosquamatus | reverse complement strand
AACCGCCACCCCGGCTATTACGTCAGCCAGCTCAGGCAGGGCCGTTGATACATAGCAGGGGGCCAGGTATATAATCAACAGGCCCACTTGTACCCCTTGTCCCCATTTCACAAGGAGGGACTCCACACCGTCTATCTGAGGTACAGTGGTCCCCCTCGGACATAGGCTCTCCCTTATAATGACCGCTACCCCACCGCCCATACCCCGGGTCCTTGGCTGATGAAATACCTGGAAACCCGGCGGGCAGATGTCCACGAGGGGTACACCCCCTTCCGTGCCCAGCCAGGTCTTGGTGATACCTGCCAGGTCGGCACCCCCCTCTTGAATGAGATCTTGGATGAGGGGGGCCTTGTTCACCACGGACCTGGCATTGCATAGCATCAGCCGGTGATCCCGGGCCCGAGGGTCTAAGATCCCTGGGGGCCGAGTAGAGTCCTGAGGACCGGAGCACCCACAAGCTTGTAAGCAGCGTGTGCGTGCTCCCAAAACCCGATATGGTCCTCTGCTCCTGCCATATCTGCCCCTCCCACTGACCGTACTGATCACACCACCCTCCCTGTACCAGGCTGAGGGGCAGCCGAGCTAGCCTCGTGTCTCCCCGGGCTGGGCAGCAGGCCTGGCGGGGCCGGCGGCCAATAGGGGCATCAGTTCCTGCCCCTCCCCGGGCTGCTGAGCCGGCCTCATGTCTCCCCGCGCTGGGCGGTAGGTGGCAGGGGCATAGGTTTCTGGCCATCCCCGGGCCGCTGAGCCGGCCTCACGTCTCCCCGGGCTGGGCGGCAGGCCTGGCAAGGCCGGCATCCGGCGGGGGCATTGGTTCCTGCCTCTCACCGGCCCGCTGAGCCAGCCTCGTGTCTCCCCGAGCTGGGCGGCAACGGCGGCCGGCAGGGGCATTGGTCTCTGGCTGTCCCCGGGCTGCTGAGCCGGCCTCGCATCTCCCCGGGCTGGGGAAGCACGGCGGGGGCGGCGGCATTAGTTTCTGGCCGTCCCCGGGCCGCTGAGCCGGCCTCGTGTCTCCCCGTGCTGCGGAAGTGCGGCGGGGCGGCGGCATTAGTTTCTGGCCGTCCCCGGGCCGCTGAGCCGGCCTCGCATCTCCCCGGGCTGGGGAAGCGCGGCGGGGGCAGCGGCATTAGTTTCTGGCCGTCCCCGGGCGGCTGAACCGGCCTCGTGTCTCCCCGGGCTGCGGAAGCGCGGCGGGGCGGCGGCATTAGTTTCCGGCCATCCCCGGGCGGCTGAGCCGGCCTCGTGTCTCCCCGGGCTGGGGAAGCACGGCGGGGGTGGCAGAATTAGTTTCTGGCCGTCCCCGGGCCGCTGAGCCGGCCTCGCTTCTCCCCGGGCTGGGGAAGCGCGGCGGGGCTGGCGGCATTGGTTTCTGTCCATCCCTGGGCTGCTGATCCGGCCTCGTGTCTCCCCGGGCTGGGGAGGCGCAGCGGGGGTGGGGACTGGCGGGGGCATTGGTTTCTGGCTGTCCCCGGGCCGCTGAGCCGGTAAAATCAACAGACTTGGAGGTGCTGCGGACCTCCATTGACTTCCATGGGGACTCTTGCCAATGAATGGGCCGATTGAAATTGCTTCAAGAATCGAGCTGCAGGATGGCTTTCAGTGGCAGAGACACAGAGAGATGCAAATGCGTCTCCACAGGAGATGCAGCAAGGGCAGGAGACGAGGAGGAGTCAGCTATGTCTGTGCACAAGCCCCGAAAGCTTTCTTCCTCTCCCTGATCTTGTCTTTCTTGCTGGCCCTCTGATGTAGGCGTCTGCTGGGTTTCCTCAACCTCCCCCACCTCATTTTATTTTAATCCCACCACCGCCTCTCTTTCGCAAAGTTGACATTCCGGGGACTCGGAGCTCGCTTCGCTCCTGGAGTCATTTGGGAAAGTTTGAAGGAGAGGCTGTCTGCTCCCACCTCCCACGGAGCAAACAGCTGCTTCCTCCCCCTCCCAGCGAAAGAACCCCAGAGAGGTGGAAGAAGTCCTTTCTTCCACTTTCCACTTCCCATCCTCTCTTTTCCAAGCACCCCTCCCAGAGCGAGCCAGAAGCCTCAACTCCAGCCTCCCGCAGCAGGCTGAGATAGGCGAGCCCAAGCGGCCGTCTGCTGCCATCTCGGAAGATTCACCGCAGCAGCTCTTTCTCCCCGTCGGCCTCCTCCTCCGCTCCCTGGGAACCTTCGTGCCAAAAGGCGGAAAGAAGAAAGTCCCAGAGAGGGAGAGCAGGGGGAGGGGAGGAGAAGCCAAGACGGCAGAGCCGTCCATACCAGAGCTGGATCCGGGGGGGGGGAGGGCCGATGCATGTCTCGCCTTAAGCTCCGCTCTTTAATCAAGCCCCTTGTTCTGTGCGCATGCACGCATGCGCGCGCACATTTTGCGGCTCCCATTTTTTTCTTTTGCGAGGAAAACGGGTCCAAGTGGCTCTTTCACTGTCACAGGTTGCCGACCCCTGGACTAGCCAAACCCAAATTCCGCAGCCGTTCTTCGTATGTTTTGATCTCCAGGCCTTTGACCATCTTAGTTGCTCTTCTCTGAATTTTTTCCAAACTGTCAACATCTTTTTTTTGTGATATGGTGACCAAAATTGGCTGCAGTATTCAAGCTGTGATCTTACTAAGGCTTTATTTCTCTCCAATGAAATTGAAGACATGGGATGGACAAATGTGGTGATATAAACTGAAACCAACCAATAAATAAGTAAAAACAAGAACATGGTCTCTAATTCAATCTCAGCGAGATAAAAGACTTTACTGAAATTGGTTTAGGAAAAGAAACCAGGATAGCTGCAGGCCAGTCCATGATGGATGGATGGATGGATGGATGGATGGATGGATGGATGGATGGATGGATGGATGGGGAGATAGACAGATATACAGAGAGATGGCTTCAAGCCAGTGTTGATTCCAAGTGACTGCAGTTTTTTAGGTAAAATTAGGGTTGAGTTTTCCATTGTTTTTTTTTGTAGGGTTAAGAGAGAATTACTGGCCCAAGGTCATCCAGCTGGCCTTCTGCTTAAGAAGAGACTAGAACAATCTTTTGATTTCTAGCCTGATGCCTTAACCACTACACCAAACTGGCTCTTATGAGAACAGATAAATCCCAGTTCAACTGGAAGTAAAATCAACTCAGAATTTAGCCCTGTGATCTTGCACTTCCACNTCTTCCTCCGGCCGAAAACCGGGCCGGAACCAGGCCGAGCCCACCGCCGGGCCACCAGGCCGCGCCCTTCGCCCAACCCGGTCCTCGTCAGGCCGCGACCGGGCCGAGTTCAGGCCGAGACCGGGGAGACCGAGGAGCTCAGGCCAAGACCGGGGTGACCGGTGAGTCATACACCCGGCCGCCGGGGAGCCCAGCACCCCGAATCAGGGTCCAGGCAAAGCCTCCGACCCTCCGAGGCTCCCCATTCCCGCTGCAGGCTCCGCTTTCCCTACGGAGCTAACCCCAGTAGGTCCGCCATGCAGCTGACTTCTCTTGCTATCTTGCTATCTTCATCATGTCGATTGCTTGTTCCAGCAACCAGCTGGAAGGTAGTGGCCGATCCTCCTCATCTTCGCTAAGGTGGAGTGTCCTCTTCATCTCGACTTTCCAACCTGGTTGATTACCTCATCTGAGGGTCACCTTCCTGGCCTTCTTCTCCCAGTCCTCCTTCTTCCCGACATCCATTGACCACCTGGGCTTGTGGCAGCATTCTGCGACCACTTCCTCTTCCGATGAGCTTGAGGATTCAGAGTTGGAGTATTTGCAGGGATCTGCTCAGTGGGAGGCTTCCCCCTCCATCGCAGGCTCTTCCCTCTCCATTCCAATATCCGATATTATTTGCCAAGTTCCCCGGTAAAAATTGTCACGGTAGAATTGGAGTTCCCAAAAACACTGACAGGTTCACCCAATTTTCCACTGCAGCCTTTTAAAACGTGAACTGCAATTGCCCTTAAGGCCAGCTGTAGCTCCTTCACCTCCTCCAGTCATGGTAGAAGGTGAACAACATTTTGAAATAAAAGAAATTCTAGATTCCAGAAAACACCATGGTTCCACCCAATATCTAGTAGCATGGAAACATCTGCCTCCTTCCCAATATGAGTGGGTTCAGAAACGTCATGTCAGAGCCCCCAAATTACTTAGTACGTTTTACGCTGCATATCCAGATAAACCAGACTAATCTTTGTCTCCCCCTTTTTCTGTTTTATTTTCTACAGGTGGATCTCTCTTTTTTCTAAGGGGGGCAGGATGTCAGAACTCATTCCTCTCCTGGGGAGGGGGATCTATTTTAATTCTTTCCATTTCTTTCTGTGGGTTCTGCCATTCTCCTGAGGGGGAGGGGAGAAGGCTCTGTGGTATGTTTCTGCTTTGCTACAATGTATCTGTTCTGCTGTTTCTACATACTTACTCTTTGAACTGTCTTTCCCTTGATGTCAACCTGGGGTGAGAAAGGAATGTGCCTCTGGACATCTGGCTTATCTCTTGCTGTGGAAGGGAAGGTGTGAAGACCCAACATCATCTTCACAATCATGGGAACTGACCCCATTATCAGCTCTGTTCCTACAGCGGACTTAACACCTGGGGATTGGCTCATTGAAACTGACCAGATGGACTATTGGGATGGAGTTTGCTTGGGACTCTTTTAACCTATTGATCTGAGCGGGAAACCCTCAGATCCTGCCTTCTATGCCTGCTATCAGCTTCTCCTAATAAAAGTTCCTTTTGGAATGGAACTGTTCCAAGAGTCCTGCTTTCTTGGGATGAGGTTTTGAAGTGGGCCCTGACAAATGCAGAGAAATTGGAACTGTAGTACTGTTCTGGACATCAAAGTCTGTTTAAGAAATGTACAATTTATCCATTTTTGAAAAGGCTATATTTTATAACACAACAAGGTCCCATTGAAATGATTTCATAATATTTAACAATGTTTTTTAAAGCAGTAATTTAACATTTTTATTGAATTTTCTCTTTGAGAACACTGGTGTCAGTCCCTCTGGTGAGCCATGACTTTATTTCTGATGGGAACATTCTCTGGCCTGGCAATTTTGTAAACTGCCGGCCTTTTTACATAGATGCCAGATCAAAGGCAGCAGCTGCAGGGATGAACCACCAGCTTAATCACTGTAAGGAAAACATTTAAGGTTTGAGCATCTGATCAACTGCTGAGAGAAGAGGAGCCTGCTTTCTGACCCCATCCTGACCAATAGCTTGGATTACACAAGTGATGGTGAATACACCATGACAGCCACTGACATAATCACCCAAAGAGGACCTTCCCACCAGGAGCTCCCTTCTTTACCTGCAGTATGCCAGGTAGTCCCTGAGGTCAAACGATCCCTTTCAAGCAAGACCACATTGGTCATGCCCTTCTTGGCAAGGTGGTAGATTGTCTGGCATCCAAGGCTACCCCCACCTACCACCACCACATCTGCAGAGGTAGGAAGGGGCTTTGTGGGCCCTTCGCGGGAGGAGTGGCCCTCTTCCTTCAGTGTCTTCTGATATGGGACATTCTTCTCTATAGTCAGTCCAGCACTGCTACTGAAGAACTGTAGCCTTCGTCTAGAATTACGTAATTGTAGACCTGCTGCTGCTTGGAGCACACACCTCAGGTGGGCCATGGCGATCTGAAGAGAGAGGAGGACATTGATGACAGGCACCCAGAAGAAATCTTCTTCCCCACATAATCCAAATTAGCAAAGCAGGATCTCTCTGCCTCAGCCTGATAAAGTGGGGGCAGAAACAACTGGAACAGCACAAGGCAAGAGGAGGAAGAGGAGGAGGAGGAGGAGGAGGTGGTGGTGGTGATGTTTGGAAATAACTGCCTCAGATCATCTGAAGGGCTTTAAATGAGAAAGGGAAGGAGAGGGTGACTAATCTTTAAGACCAAACCCCAAGCATAAACCTCAGGACAACAAATCAGACAATGAAGAAGGCAATGGTGAGAAGGAAGGGTAATCGGGTATAAATCAGGAGATGTAGGAAGCAAATTCAGCCATAAAGAGCTCAGATGCCTATACCTCAATGCTCAGAATTTGGGGGACAAAGAGGGAAAACTTGAAGTCCTGATACATGAGGGCAGGTATAACATTGTTGCCATTACTGGAACTTGGTGGGATGGAACCCACGATCAGAACATACTGCTAGGACATAAATTGTTCAAAAGACACAGACCCAACAAAAGAGGAGTTGCACTGTATGCAAGAAATCACTACACCTCTACAGAAATACCCAATAACATGGATGAAAGCCTTCCAGTGTCTTAATCTTTAAAAGAGCTGATTTTAAGAAACTCAGAGAGAGCTTAAGAAAAGTTCCATGGATAAAAATCCCAAGAAGCTTGGGAAACTCTGAAAAATATTATCATAAAAGCCCAGTCCAACACAATACCACTGAAAAATAAAAACAAGAAATCCAAGAAGAAACTAGCATGGTTGCACAAAGATCTGTCTGATAAAGTGAAAGACAAAAAGGATAAGTACAAAAAATGGAAAGAGGGACATATAACTAAGGCAGAATATCAGCAGATAGCCCGAATCTGCAAAGATGAAGTTAGGAAAGTCAAGGCTCAGAATAAACAAAGACTTGAAACAAAAGTCAAAGATAATTTTAAAAAAAAGTTTCTTTCAACATATAAATAACAAGAAAAAAGTCAAGGAAACAGTCGGTCCACTAAAGAGAAAAGATGGCAAGAAAGTAACAGGCAATAGAGAGAAAGCAGACTTAATTCCTTTTTTGCATCATTCTTTATGCAAAAAGAAACTACAGCCAACTACTATCAAAAACATAACTGTAAAAGACAGGCCCAAAATAAAAATTAAAATAAACAAGAAAATGGTAAGAGAACAACTGTCTGACCTTGATGAATATAAATCACTGAGACCACCCGAGTTCTGAAGGAACTGGCAGGTGTCATCTCAGAACCACTGTACCATGCCTTTCAAAAACCCTGTAACATCAGGGATCTACCAGAGCAGGGCTTTTCAACCAGTGGTACGGGTACCACCTGTGGTACATTGGCACCTGGCAGGTGGTACGCGACCATCCTAGAAAAGTGGTAGTGGGGGAGGGGAACGAGCTGAACCGGTGGCAGCAGCACCGCACAAGCTTGAGCGAGAGATGGCTGGAGCTGCAGGGCTGTCAGGGCTCAGTGGAAGCACCAGGATCAGCGCCAGGATCCAGCTGCAGCTTGGCGCTGATCCTGGCGCTTCTGCTGAGCCCAGAAGAAGTGCCGATCAGCTGGAATGTTGCAGGGTCTTGTGATTTACATTCAGATGGCAACTGGTTCATATTTATGATGGTCACAGTGTCCCAGGGTCATGTGAAGTGACCAAAACCTGCTGCAACCACCCAGCAGACAGGGGGAATAAAAATCAAACACCCCCACCCCACCCCCGCTGCTCACAACAATGAAACCTCAGACAGGAGGAAAAGCGCCACTGGGTGGGCAGGCAGGTGTTTTGCTCGGCTGTGGCTTGGGGGGCACTTTTTCAGTGCCATTGTAACTTCAGTCACTAAGCAAACTGTTGTAAGTCGAGGACTACCTGTACTTTATCACTTTTTTCCTTTTTTGGGGGGGGGGTCAAGTTTTTGACACCTTGCTAGGCGACTGGTGGTACTCGGATGTTGCCATATCCTAAAAGTGGTACAATGGGTAAAAAGGTTGAAAAGTCCTGATCTAGAAACAAAGTTATAACTAGTAGCCAGCATGGATTTGTTAAAAACAGGTCATGCCAAACCAATCTTACTTCATTCTTTGACAGAGTCAGTAAATTAGTAGACAAGCGACATGCTGTGACATAGTATACTTAGACTTCAGCAAGGCATTCGACAAAGTAGATCACAACCTATTTCTTGGTAAACTAGAAAAATGTGGGATAGACAGCATCACCACCAGATGGATTTGTAACTGACTGACAAACCATATTCAATGAGTAGTCCTTAATGGTACTTATGTACATCGAAATAAGCAGTGGGGAACCACAAGGTTCTTTCTTAGGCCTAGTACTCTTCAATATCTTCATAAATGACTTAGATGAGGGAATAGAAGGGGAACTTACAAAATCTGCAGACAACACTAAGCTGGCAGAAAAAAACACCCCAGAAGACAAGCTTAGGATCCAAAAAGATCTTGACAGACTTGAACAATGGGCCATCTCCAACAAAATGAAATTCAGTGTGGAGAAAAGCAAAGTTTTATACTTAGGCAGGAAAAATCAAAGGTACAAGTACAGATTAGCTGAAACTTGGCTCAAAAACAGCAACTATGAGAGGGACCTTGGAGTCCTAGTGGATGATCATTAAATATGAGTCAGTAGTGTGTGGCAGCAGCCAAAAAAGCTAACAGAATCCTTTGTTGTGTAAACAGAGGCATAGAATCAAAATCACATGAAGTATTAGTACCGGTTTATAAATCCTTAGTAAGGTCATACCTGGAATACTACATCTAGTTTTGGTCACCCCATTACAAAAAAGATGTTGAGACTTTGGGAAAAGTGCAAAGAAGAGCAACTAAGATGACTTGGGGAAAAACATATGAAAAATGGTTGCAGGAATTGGGTGTGGCCAGTCTAGAGAAAAGAAAGATTAGGGATGACATGATAGCAGTATTACAGTATTTGGGGGGCTGCCACAAAGAAGAGGG
Organism: Protobothrops mucrosquamatus; assembly: GCF_001527695.2. NCBI lineage: Eukaryota > Metazoa > Chordata > Lepidosauria > Squamata > Viperidae > Protobothrops > Protobothrops mucrosquamatus. The sequence goes on along the minus strand of NW_015387268.1, from coordinate 182,101 downwards.
GAGTCAACTTATTTTCCAGAGCACTAGAAGGCAAGACAAAAAACAATGGATGGAAACTGATCAAAGAGAGAAGCAAGCTGGAATTAAGAAGAAACTTCCTGACAGTGAGGACAATGAACCAGTGGAACAGCTGGCCTTCAGAAATCGTGGATGCTCCATCAACTAAGATGATCAAAGGCCTGGAGACTAAAACATACAAAGAACAGCTGCAGGACTTGGGTTTGGCTAGTCTAAAGAAAAGAAGAAATAGGGGAGACAGGATAGCAGTGTTCCAGTATCTGAGGGGCTGCCACAAGGCAGAGGGGGCCAGAGCACCATAGGGAAGGATGAGAAACAATGGTTGGAAACTGATCAAGGAGAAAAGCAACCTGGAATTAAGGAGAAACTTCCTGACAGTGAGGACAATTAACCAGTGGAACAGCTGGCCTCCAGAAATCGTGGGCGCTCCATCACTGGAGGTTTTTAAGAAGAGCGGCCCTAGACAGTCACTTGTCTGAGATGGTATAGGTTCTCCTACTTGAGCAGGGGGCTGGACTAGAAGACCTCCAAGGTTCCTTCCAGCTCTGTTCTATTCTATATGATTTTTCATAGAATTATAATTATTCCAATTATTCATAGAGTTGATGCACACTAACCACACCCACGAGCTGTATGTGGTAATTACAACCCTGGGTGCAGCTGCTGAAAAGCTGCCAAAATGCTGCCCTGCCACCCTTCAGCTTCGGGGCCTTAACAAAGCAACCCCAGTAACGGGGGGGGGGGGGGGGCTTCCCAGGCTGAGGCTTCTCCTTCGAGTGAAAAGGCTGCCCAGGGAAAGCAGAAGAAGCTGCAGGGGGAGATCTGGATCTACCTGCGGACCTCTGGGCAGCAGAGCTGCTCAACCACCCCTCCCTCGCCGCCCCCTGAAACTGAGAAGGGGCGGCCCTGCCTGCGCGCCCGTGGAGAGACTCCGGAAGAGATACAGCCTGTCCGTCACTATGGGGGAAAGCAGAATATGGTGTCCCCCCCCCATACAGGCAGGAGGAGCGGCAGAAGCCGCTCAGATTGGCTCGGTCTCCCCGGGCGGAGGGAGGGTAAAGAGGCCAGCTCCAAATTTGGACCCTGGACCCCGCGGCTCTTGGCGGGCAGCTCCAAATCCTCCCCAGCTCCGGGAAGCGCTGCTTGGCGGCTCGGAAAGGCTACCCGGCTGCCCCTCCGAAGCCTCGCAGGACCCCGGAGGCCCCTTCGGACTCTCCGCGAAGGTTCCGAGGCCGGCTCGATTGCTCGGCAAGAACGCGGGAAGCGCCAGAGCCACGTTGCAGGCTTCGAGCAGGTGGCCGCGCCGAAGACCGGCCGGAGCGGATCCGCCTTTAGCCCGCCCCGCAGCCGGGAAACGAGCCACCTGCCCGCGACGACAGACGGGCTTGGGTCGTTTCCCGGGGGACCTCGGGCGTCAGAAGGGCCTTCCCGCCAGTCGGGTACCTCTCCGGTCAGGTCGCCGCCGCCGCCTCGGGCAACTTTTCCTCCGCGCCCACCAGTCAGAAGCGCCCGGAGCCGCCGAGCAGGAGGAGCCCGGCAAAGCTGGCGAGCAGGGGCGGAGCGACGAAAGCCCCGGCCGGGCAGGGACGGAGCGACGGGCGGGCGGGCGGAGCCGCCCCGGATGAGGCGCTGGCAAAGGGCGGGGCGGGGCCTGGCCGGAGGGGGGGCGGCCTGGCGAAGTAGAAGGGCAAAGAAGCCCCCCCGCAAGCGTCCCTCTGCCCCCCTCGGCGGGCCGGGCAGGAGGCGCGGCGCTCGGCCGCTCGCTCATTGGCTGGGAGGGCGGGCGGGACACTGCGGAGGCGGCCCCCGCTCGCCCGTGGCAGCTGTTGCTGGCTCTGCCTGATGGAGCGTTGCCCGCCCCGGTTTCAAGGCTGCCGAGGGCCGCGGACGCTTCGCTCCGACGGCTTCTCCTCCCAGCCCGCCAAAACCCTCGGCTCCGAAACAGTCACAGTGGCCGAGTTGGAAGGAACCTCGAAGGTCTTCCTCCAACAGCCCCCCCCCAAGCAGGAGGTCTTCCCCAGCCCAGTCAAATGGCCGTCTAACCTTTTCTTGAAGACCTGCAATGATGGAGCGCCCTCAGCCCACATCGTTCTCATTGTCAGAAAATTTCTCCTTAGTTCCAGACAGGATCTTTCTTTGATAAGTTTCCATCTGTTATCCCAAAGGTGCTTTTTCAAAAGGCAACTAGACTTCCTTGTTTTTTCCTTAAATATGTTGTGCTTCTAATCTAAAAAGCTTCTTCAGTTTTGGAAAGAGGACGATCATGATCTGGATGACTGAGAATCTCCATAGACACTTTCCATCCATTACTTCATATCCTGCCCTCAGGTGCTTTGGAGAATAGTCGAGCCCCTATTCTCTGTGACAGCCCCTCGAGCATTGGAAAACAGTTATCATGTCCTTCCTTTGATAGGCTAGGCCAGGGGTCTTCAAACTTGGCCCTTTTATGACTTGTGGCCTTCAACTCCCAGAATTCCTCAGCCAACAATGTTGGCTGAGGAATTCCGGGAGCTGAAATCCACAAGTCTCAAATGGGCTAAGTTTGAAGACCCCTCGGCTAGGCAGACCTAGCTCCCTCAACCATTCATCAGAAGAATTAATTTCCATACCCTTTATCATCCTTGTTGCTCTACTCTGTACATTTTCTAGGGTCTTAGCTTCTTTTTTAATCATTGTGACCAAAACTGTGTGCAGTATTCCAAGTTTGGTCTCATTGGTGCAGTATAAAGCGGTATTATCACTTCTTATATTCTTGATGCTGTACTTCTGTTGATGCAGCTTAGGACTGTGCTGGTTTTTGGGGAAGCTGCGGAGCACTGGTGGCTCCTACCTAAGTGGCTGTCCACTAGGACTCCTCCATCCCTCTCCCAGTTGCTATTGTTTAGTCAGGTACCACTGTTCTATACCTGTGCATTTGGTTTTTCCTGCCTAAGTGTAGGACTTTTCTCGCCACTGAATTTCATTTTGTGGATAAGGGGTTCAAGTGTTCAGGTCTGTCAAGATCTTTCTGTATCTTGTGTCTTATCTTCTGAAGGGTTAGCTATTCCCACCAGCTTAGTGTCACCCACAAATTTGATGAGTTTCTATTCTATCCTTTCATCCAAATCATTTATGAAAATGTTAAAAAGTACTGGGCCTAAGACAGAATCTTGGGATTCCCGTCTGCATGTTTCCCTCCGTGTAGATGTAATAGTGCTACTGAGGACTATCCATTGAGTGTGGTTGGTCAGCCAGTTACAAATCCATCTGGTGCTGATGCTGTGTATCCTACATTTTTCTATCTTACCAAGGTCTACTTTGTCAAAATGCCTTACTGAAATTAAGTATATTGTGTCCACAGCATTTCACTGGCCAATAATCACTAGTCATTGTGTCAAAGAATGAAATAAGATTGGTTTGGCATGATTGTCTTTGACAAATCCATGTTAGCTTCTGGTTATAACTTTGTTTGCTTTTAGGTGTTCGCAGATCAGTTGCTTGATTACCTTTTCTAGGATCTTCCAGATATTGATGTTGGGTTGATTAGTTGTAATTTCCTCGATCCATTTTTTCCCCCTTTGGGAACATTTAAGTTATTTTTGACACTTGTTGCAAGGCCTTGGCTTTCCTGGCTTCATTGTTGCAGATTTGGGCTATTTGGTGGTATTCTGCAAATACGTTGCCATTTCGTTGGGTTCCCTCCTCCAGGCGTTCCAGTAGCCAAGGAGCGGGGGGAGGGGCACTAACGTGACCTTTGCGAGGCCCGCGCAACGTCCAGCCGGCGGCCCGCTCCGCCGACAGCCAGCCCTCGGCGACCGCTTCTGCCTGGGCCGGAGTGGGGAGCTCGCTTGGCGGGAGAAGCGCCGCATCCCAGCGCAACGGCAGGAGAGGGGAGAGCGGTATCTTTGCAGCTGGGAGGCCGCCCGAAGGGCCGAGCCAGGCGGGGCAGAGCGTGAGGCTTCTTTAGGGCCGGAGGCGTCACGCTCAGGCCACGCCCACCCCGGCTCCGCAATGGCAAAAACGTCGCGATGCGTCACTTGACGCAACGGAGCTTGACCCCCGCGCACGGGAGGCGTCGGTCAGGCCAGCGCTCGCCTCTGCGGCTGCTGCTACGCTCCCTGTTGCAGTGCAGCTCTGAAATTAATGCAAGGCAGACCAAGTTTGTTACACTAGAATAGGAAAAAAAAAATGAAGAAAGCCGTTATTAACTAGAGCCCTGAACTGCAGTGAAACATCAACCCAAGGAATCTTTGCACTTTCCTGCTTATAAAGATAGGAAATTGGTGAATATAATTGAAGAAAGGAAGAGGCTGGCAAAAAAATATGTGGTCTTCCAAAAGAGGGGGAAAGGGTGCGCTCACTTGGTTTCATAAAAATGAAAGCTGGACTTGTCCAGAGAAACATACAAGTATTTATTTAAAACATATTGTTTTTTAATCAATATGTTACTCGTTCCATATTTAATATTTTATCTTTGCAGCTGGTTCGTTTCAAAGCTGCCTCCAACTGCAGCAGCAGAAGTATTTTGAGGTGGACCAACAGATGAGACTTCACTGGCAGCAGCCCCCACCCCGTGGGAGACCATGGACAAAATCTGTCTCTAGGAGTCAAATTGACTTAATGGCACACAATCAAAAATAGGTAACAAATCTGCTGCCTTCAGATGTCAGATGCCCCAGGAAACCATGTAAAAGGAGAGGAAATTCTCAACAAAGGAAAAAGTGTTTGCTAGAGAAATTAAGAGATTTCTCTTAAGAAAAAGTATTGGGAATTGAGGATATTGTGTATCTAAATATATTACAATTTTTCATCTCCTGGCCTCAATTTAGGGCAGTGCAAAAAAGAAAGAGAGACCAATACATCAGAGAATGTTGTCCATATTAATTTTCCATTATTATATTTCTTTTAAAAATGTTTTTGCAAAATCAAAATATATGTACATTATTTTGCCTTCTTAATAAAAAATCCTTTTCTTATTCACAAATAGGGTGGCTAGGGAGAGTAATTAATTACAAACCAAACACCTCCTGGGGAAAAAAGAAATGTTACATCAGCAAACAAAAAACAGCCTTTCTTTTTCCAATCAAATATTTTGATTTTCTTCAGAAGGACCATCTTATAATACAATTGCATTGTGGTCCCTTGTTTTTGAGAAGAAATGCCTCTTCAAACTTCGATGGAGTTTTGTATGGGGCTGAACTTCTGCACGTGCTCAGACAAGTAGTGTCTGCAACAGAGGCAGCCCTTCCTTTGGGCCATGCCCACAGCACCGGCTCTTCTTCAACAACAATCCTGCACCGGCATATGGGTGTCCTCGTCTCCCAGAGCTCCCTCAGCAAGGAGTGGGCTTCACCCCCGGCCTCCCAGTCCTGGCCCAACACTTCCCTCGCTCTAGCTACTCCACCAGGCCAGCTCACCCCTCACTTAGTTTACAGAAAATGCAGGCATGGTGACTCAGTGGTTAGCTTTCTTTTGTTCTGTACTTCTCCACGGAGAAGGTTGCAATCCCCTTCTATTCCTCCTGTTCCTTCCACGACTACTGCATCCACTGGGGGGGGGGATTCTGGAAGGACCCAGAAAGAGGGAAAAGATGCAACAGGTGGATAGCAGGTGCCTCAAGCCTAGACCCTGGACTGCTCCTGGCGGCCTCTCCCGCATCTGTAGCACAGAAGAGGCAGTCTTCAAGATGGAAAAGGGACCAGCTGATCAGGTCTGGGTAGGAACATACTGCGTGCACTGTCACTGGGTGTTATGGTGGGTCCTCCCTGATGCCTGTTTCTAATTCTGACTTCAGGAGGAACTGGCAAGTGGTCTGGGAGATACGAGCAGCATATTTTTCTGTTCTGGTTTTGCAAAGCACCCCTCTCAGCCCCAGCTCAGAGCGCTGAATCCTATCCAGCCTCCTAGAGAGCAGCAAAGAGAGAATACAGAGACTCCCTCTTCTGCCATCTAGTGGTCACTGGGATTTTTTGCAGGCCAGACAGACTTCCTTTCTCCTACCTACCTGCCCCCGTTGCTTCAGTCTAAGGGGGGGGGGCGTTAGGCAGCTGAGCTCCCTCCCTTAGGGAAAGATTTGCCTGATGACCCAAAGAGTTCTACAGGGATCCACCCAGCTGCTGATCAACTCTGTTGAGATCAGCCACGGGGGTGACTTTCTGCCTCTCCGCCTCATGTAGGTATTTCCGTAGGTGAAAAGAGGAACGACTGGAAGACCTCTCTGCTCTCTGGCCTAGGGCCTACCCCATTTATGAAGGGGCATCCACATCAGGGAATGTTAGCTTGCCAGGCTGTCTGCAACGGGTGAAAGGGCAGAAGCAGCCTGGAAGAGCCAAGAGAATTAAAGTCAAGGCTGATTTCAGGTGAGGCTCTCTTTAAAATGGAGGCAAATCTGCTGTGGGGCCCAGGCCCACCTGGGCACTCAAATGCAGATCTGCTGGGAGCAGGCAGGCAGGCAGGCAGAGGGGCTGCTGTGCCAATCTCAGCAGCTTCCAGGAGACCTTGGCCTCTGCCCCCTGGAAAGGCCAGGTTCCTGCCCCACGTGCAGCCCCTTGGCACCTAAGCCTTTTGCAAAAGAGCTGAGGAAACCAGGGAAGTGGCTCAGTGCTCAAGAGGGCTCCCTGGTATGCTTGGAAGGGAAAGCTGCCTCATGGCCTAGACACGGCCAGTGGATCTCCCCAAAGTCTGAAAGGCAGAGAGATTCCTCCTTTGTGGCAAGAGATCCTTGCCGGGGCTCTGCGCACATCTGTGGCATCCGTGTGGACAGCATCTGTTCTGTTGGGCACTAATCCTCTTTAGCAACCTCTTCTCCGAGCAGAAGCTCCTCCAGCTCTGAGGGCCACTGGGTGGATGGAAACCATTTTGCCAGCAGGATGAGCCTCATGCAACGGCTTCCTGGTTAACTCAGAGGGCAGCAGCAGCACCAGGAACCGGCAGGCCCTGAGAAGGCCAACCTTTACGGGTTGCGACTAGCAGAGGCTCGTGGAGGCCACAGGGTCCATTTGGCAGCCAGCTCAGACAGGCTCCCAGGACTGATGGAGGAGAGACTCACACAACAGAGGGAGAGGCAGCAGTGGGGCCCGTGGGGTGCAGCCCACATTGCTTGTACTTCCTTCTCTCCGGTCCCAGATTCACAACAGGCTCATGAAGAACCCCAGCAGTCTGGGGATGCTCACATGGTCACCGGGTGGGCTCTTTCCTCTGGATCATAAAGGGGCCCACTCACATTTAGGGCAACTTTGGTTAGTCCACAGCCCCCCGCCATGCTGGACGCTGGGACTTGCAGAAGCCCCCCTAAAGTTCCTAAGCCAAGGGCACCCCTTGCAATGTCCTCCTGTGCCTCCCAAACCCCCAGCATCTCTTCTCGTATCCCACTCAAGGATCAGACACCACCAAGCCCATCTTCCACACCTCAGAAGGCTTGGTAGTGCAGCCACTTCTGGCCAGGCCACTGGGTCCTGCCTGCCTTCCCCAGAGGCTTCGTGGTTTTCTGCAGACGTGGCTCAATATCCAGCGTTCGGCTCTTCCGTGTCAGGGAACAGGTGAGAGAGAAGCAGCTGGGCCTTCCCCACCGCTTCACGTGCCCCTCGTGGACTCTGCCCCATGGACTGGGGAGTGGGCCACAGAGGCGCTCTTCTCGGTGCTGGAAGAAGAACAGTCTTGTTTCCCTTGGAGGCCCAGAGACGGGCCGGGGCTGTCCCCAGGGACAGTAGCTCCTGCCAGTGTGGGCATCACTGCACCCCCTCCTCCTCCACATAGGTCGAAGGGAACCAGCCGATCTGCAAGAAATCACGACGGAACATAAGGATTGAGGGGCAGCCCCGATGGAGCACGGGACCAGGCCAGGCCAGTGGGGAGGGGGGCTTTTATGACTGAGGGGGCTTGAGAGAGCAGGGCCCGGCACTGGCCCGGTGCTCAGCTGGATGCATCGCCACTCCTTGTCTGGATGCCCCCTCCCCAATTCAGAAAGGAACGTGACAGGCTGTGCCCAGAGCTCTGCAAGAGAGGGCTGTGCACCTTCCAGAGGCCACTTACTCGGCCATTGGCCTCTCCCTTCCACCAGCCTTGATCCCCGCCGATCCGGCTGTAGATCTTCACCACGTCCCCTTCCTGCAGGGAGAGCTCCCGCATGTCCCGGGCAGCAAAGTTGTACCTCGCCACTGCAGTCCCGATGGCCCGAGGAGTGAAGACTGGGGGGAGGGAGATATAAAGCAAGAAGAGTGAAGGAGCTTCCCATGGCATGACCTGTCCAGGTCCCAAGTCAGGCGAGAGCAATGTCAGCACATTCCGCGACTTTCAGCCTTTTTTTTCTTTCTGGCTAAAATGTGGTGGTCCAAGTTCTACCTGGGCACCTCTTTAGCCTTTCTGGCCACAAGGAGCCTTTCTCAGCTGCTGTTAAGCTGCCCTGCCAAGGCTGGACTAGGAGCTGGTGGCTGATCTGCCAGCTGTGGGCAGAGGGTCACACGGTCCTTTCTTAGATGACCAGCAGGTGTCACTGTCCTTCAGCAAATGGATGGGAGCCTTTGCATGCATATAGATATTATTCATCTACTATATTTATTATATCGAGAGACAGAGAGAGAGCTATATCTACCTGACCAAAAAGGAGTGGAGGGATTCTGAGAAGTGAAGTGGTGGCCCTGAGGACTGAGAAAGGAAAAATTGTAGGAAGCGCAGGCAGCTGCAGAAAAGAAGTTAGAGGGAAATGGAGGCAGCAGGAGAAAGGGGAGGGGGGAGACATTATTAAAGGGGGACATTTATGAAACGGGAGAAATCAGCAAGGCAGGGGAAATGCCCACCCAAACCACGTGGCTCTTCACTCTTTGACCTAATGGGAAGACAGAGCGGGTCTGCGTGGCTGGCCAGCCACTCGACCCCCACTGCCTCCCCAGGCGAAGACCCCACTGTGGGCTGATGTTCGCAGAGGGAGCCAGGCTGTCTCCTGTCCGGATGGGAGTAAGCAAAACATCAGCCTGGGAAGGGTGCCGGTCCCCTACAGGGCCAGGGAAGGCGCCAGAGGAGAAGGCCCAGCAGACTCAGCACGCAGGAAGGATTCTGCCCTTTTCCTTAAAAAAGCACTAAATGGCAGGTGGCTCTCAGATGCAGCTGCCCAGGGCTGTGGAGCGTGGCTCAGGGCAAGTAGGCAGCATCTGAAAGAACCACCAAGGACGTTTGGAAGCCCCCCCGGGATGCAGGATCAGCGTCAGCCACAGACTTTCCCATCATCATCATCACCATCATCAAAATGAGCTTTGGAGATGAAGCCAGAATCACACAGGAACGACCAGCCAGCAATCCTGGCCCGAGTCATCAAAAACTCAGATGGAGCTTTCTGGTGCATTTGGTCATGCAGGGCCACTTGCTTGTCCACCCTCAGACCAGCCCCTTCATCGCTCACCCCTCACCCAGGGAAGGGGGAGACCTTTGGGGTCAGCTGGGGAGCCTGCATAAATTTGGTGCTTTCGTGAGAGCAGGATGGAGGAGGGGGAATTCCTGCTTTCTCCTGGGTGGGGGAGCTATTTACTTTCTCCCAATCAAGGCTCAGATATCTGGCAAAAACCCATCCCCTTCCAAAGCGACTCCTCCAGTGTTCTTTTCATAAACTCAGATTCGTTAAATTGTTTTGTTTCAGCCTCAGGACAGTTTTAGAATTTCTTTGGCATTTCTGCAGATAAGCTTCCAAAGAGGAAGGTGGGCCATTGCTGTCTCCTTCCCAGCCCCTCCTTGCTGGGGGGGGGGTGTCTGCTGGGGGGTGAAAGAAGGAGGTTTGTTGGAAATACATCCCTCCAACCCATGGATCAAAAAGCCAACCCTGGTTAGACTGAACCCATCTGCCCTGCTGGGCTGAGCCACAATGGTGGCTGCTCTGGGTGGAAAGCCATGGGGCACTGGGGGAGGCTTTGAAAGGTTGGGGGGCCTGGGAGTCCCATCCCCATAGCAAGAGTCTTTCCACTGCGGGGCTTCTCCGCTGGCCAGCTGGTGGGGATTGGGCCTTTGGCTTGTGGGAGCAAAGGGGGGGCTCCTTGTGCAAGCTCTCCACCTGCTCTGTGACCCCCAGCAGGATGGAGACAGCCCTTACCCGGTGATCGAGCTAAGGTTCTTGAGGCAGAGCGTTCCCGGGATTTGTATGGATACTTCAATGTTGTGTCCAGCTGTTTGAAGCTCTCCTTCAGGGAATGGCCTTGGTAGTATTCCACCAGCTCCTGCAGAAGAAGGTCAAAGCCAATGAGCCCCTTGAAGCCCCCAGGAAGATCCGGTTCAAGACAAGACTTGTTTTTTCCAGAATACCATACCAAGAGGCTTTCAAATTTTTTTGCTTCTGTGATGTGGATCCAGTTATCTTTTTCAACAACTTTAATATGCTTGACTTCATCATTAAACCTGCAAGGGAGAGGGCAGAGGAGATCATTGCAGGGATGTTTCCTACCCAAAAGCCCAGCCCACCATCACCCTCCAGATTTGACCCGTGGGAGAGGCTGGCAAAGAGCTGGGCCTAAACCGGCCAGACTTTAATAGCCAAAGGTCCATCTGGTGTGGGTGCCCCATATGCTAAAATGCTGGAGGCCCACTTGAAGGCTTGCTCCACCTGGGGGGCAAGCACCCCCCCTCTTGGGGGCTTAAGATGTGAATGTGGCCTCCCAAGGAGGACCGTGATGCCGACTAATTTTGGACCAATTATTGGAAGCAGAAACGCTATCTCTGCCAAACTCTAAAACAAGAACTCTCCTTCAGCAAGTCCAAAGGAAAGAGGTTTGCAAGGCATTCCAGGCCAGTTGGAAAGGGGTGCTTGTCCCAGGGCCTCCCCTTAAGCTATGGGTAACTCTTTGGAATACGAAGACAGGGAAGGTCTGGAAGCTAGCTGGGGTCCAGCGGGGCTGTGTGAACCCATCTCCTGTTCTTTGGAAGAGACCCTGTGTGCCCCCGAGGGGTGGGAGAAACTGCCCTTAGCCAGCCACTGACTTGATGCTGATGGCAAAACGCTCGGCCTCTGCTGGCCTCTCTCGGATCAGGTAGGTCCCACTGGCATGCTGCTTCAGGAGGTTGTCTGTCTGCTGCCTCTCCATGTTGCCTGCAAACCTAAAATCCACACTCTGGGTTAGGAGAGATCCCCCTTAGATCCCTCAGACGTCCCTTTGATGTTCTGAAGCTGCAGGGCCCTGCAGGGAGGCCCCTGGTGCAGAGAGAGGAGTTGGGAAGCTGGGCTCAGCCTCAGAGGCAGAAGCAGCCGCCCCTCCCTCTCGGCAGCTGGGTATCCCTGGCCCCGCAGGGCTTTGGGGATGGCTCCGAAACAAGGCCTGGCATGGCGGAGCCCTTGGCGGCACCGATGCCTTTCCTCGTCAGGTAGGGAAAGGTCTGCTAGGCAAAAGCCCAACTCAGGGTGCCCAGTTCAACCCTGAGTTGCAGAAATTCTCCTCCATCGATGACCCTTCATTACAGGGCTCCGTATCTCAGCTCTGCCTTGCTCACAAACCCCCCAGTTGGAATGGAAGGCCTGAATCCAACCCATAATTCGGGCAGCAATTCAGCCCCTCCTTCAGGGGACAGCCCCCCCATCCCTCCAAATCATTTAATTTACTGTCCAGCTGGTCTTAGGAGTTTCTCCTATCACTGCCTGCACTCTGTGACCAGAGAGAGCCAGTTTTTTCCTCCAGTGTGACATATTTCAGAAAGTCAGCTTCCCCCCACCCCTTAATTTTTCTCTTCTCAAGGTTCAACCTCCCCACATGATGCTCTACTTAATGCCTTTCTTTGACTCTCTTCTAAGTTCTCTGAATACTTCTTGAAGCTCAGCACACAGAACTGGGTGGCACCAATGAGCGGAATCTGACCAAGAAGCAACTCTGGAGTTATTCCTTCATGGGATCTGTAGTGCTATTGATGGGAGCCCAGCACTGGGTTTGCCTTTTTTTTTTTTTTTACAGCCACATCACACAGTTGGCTCATATTTAATTTTCAATAAACTATTATTCCAAGATTGTTTCATCAATAACATATTGAACCAGCTACGTCTAATATTTCTCCATTTAATGTTTGTTTCCCAGCTGGTAATTTAGTATCCATCTCTGTTAAATTATATCCTCTTAATTTCAGCCATTCTTTAACCTAGCAAAATCAATTAAAATTTTATTTCCATTCTGAATCAGCTACAAATGGTATGATTGGAATCATGCATCCGATCATGAAGAGGAGAAGGCCCAGGCTGAACCTCGCAGCCTCCGCTGGTAACCTCCCTGGAAGTGGTGAGGAACCAACAAGGGACATCCTTGGGAGAAGCTGCATCTCATGCCAGAATCCCCCTGGAACCCTCGGTCTTCCCCTTCACAGCTCCTGCTGCTCCAATCCCAAGTCTCCCCAGCCACTTGTTCCTCTCCAGCTACCCTCAATCTGCAATCGTGCACCTCTATAAACTTGGGGGGCGATGAGAGCCTCTCCTGTGGCTCCAGGCTGTGACTTCAGGCAACACCTTCCAGAAGTGGTTCAACCCCAAAATGAAGAGGAGGCCACTTCAAGTTCAGGACTCTTCTGTCCTCTGCCATCATGTACCCCACGGCAATAACCCCTTTCCCTCCCCCCTTCGGATGAAGAGGCAACAGCACATCAAAAGCCACAAGGAAGCCTTCCCAGCATCCTTTCTGAGAGAAACAGCTCTTTATTCTTTTTGAACAAGACTTGGGGGAAAAAAGCCCTACAACAGGTCTCCAACCTGTGGGCCGTGAGGGGTTTGCAACTGGGCCGTGGAAATGGCCGGTGAGCACAAGCGGGCTCCATTGGCGTGAGGGGCAGGTGCACGTACATGCTGCTTGCATAAAGGGAGTTGCGCGCACGGGCTTGCACGAAACCATCCCCCCCTGCTGGTCCGCAAAGCCAGAAACACTGGGGAACAGGACAGGGAGGGATTTTTTTCAGATGCCTTTTTCCTTCTCATAGGTGCAACTGGGAAAGTTTTAGAAAACCAAGAAAGGATTCCACAAATATGACTCTCCAAATTTGGGGAGCTCTTCCAAGGAACGTTGTCAATTGGGCTTGGAGAGAAACTATTCTTTCTGACGGTCTCCATTTATAGAGAGCAAGAAATTGTCCCCCGCATTCCACTCACTTGGACTTCCCCCCCAACCTTCACCAATGAGGAGATTCCAAACGAGGAGCCCAGCCAATCCCACCCGCCCGACTCACCAGGGGTATATGGAATAGTCCATCTCTCGTGAAGGAGGGCGGCTGTTGGGAGGCTGCAGCAGAGAACAAAGTTGTGATTTGGGGTGGGGGAGATCCTAATGAAGGCCAGTCTTCCCAAAGGCATCCCATGCAGGGGTGGTCTGAACTGTGAGCAGTGGGACAGAAGACCCCCCCCCAGTGCCAGGAGGAGGCAATCGGTCCTCGGACTAAAAGAAAAGGGGTTAGCCACTGAACGCAGCAGCTGTTAATCCAGGCGCTCAATCATTGGGGGGCGAGGGGGGTGTCATAGCTCCCTGCCTCGAGGACTCTTACCCGCGCGTCCACTGGGCAAGGCTTGACCAACGAGCTGGGGAAATAGCCAGATTTCTTGGACACGACGAGTCTCCCCTGGAAGAAAGAGAAGAGTCCCTCGCAAGGGTCCCTCCTGCCATGTGGGGCGGAAACCCAGGCAGGGGCATAAAGGAAGAAGCAGCGCCACCGACTCCCTTTGAGTTTAGGTTCTCTCCCAAATGAGGAGGTTTTCACTCTCTCAAAGATTCATACAACACCCTTAACGCAAGTCAACAAGACACAACAATGGTGTCTCTGTCGTGTGAACATGCTAATGTGATAGGCTGACTCAGCAAATGTGCTAAGGGCTGAGTTCCCACAACCTTGCTTTGCTTTGCAACCTGGTTTCCAACTCTGCTTTGCAACCTGGTAAGCTACAGCCTGGGGTGTGGAACTTCTTCAGCCAACGTGTCTTGCTGGCCACCCAGAGGTGACCCAATTCTGTGCAGAAGGGGCTTAGCCCAGGCTACCTCCCGTTGGGTGCAGCAGCAGCCAATGGGGGATCAGAGAGACTTGAGGCTCAGCTGGACCAGCAAGCCAGGATGCCGGGCTCCTTGAGTTCACCCCGGGCGGATGGCAGAGCAGGATCCTAGATTGGCCAAGGGTGCTGGGTCCCACAGGGGCTGCCCCCAATGCTGGTGCTATTGAATAAACCCAGCAGAGGGAGGGAGGGAGAGAGGGAGGGAAGGAGGGTCCTGTCCTAGCCAGCATCTCCTCATCTCCTGGGTGCAGTTGAAGGATTTCAGGCTCTTGTTAAAATGCCTGGCAGGTGCAAAGCTGAATTCCATGGATAACAAGCTGAGGAAGGTTTGGTCTTTTCTGCAGATTCCTGGAGGATCCACTCACCTCCCACCACTGGGAGTCCGGTTCCCCTCGGAGCAGCTCAATCACTTCACCCATTTGGAAAGTTAACACGGGTTTCCCTGGTGGAGCTGGGTTGCCATGGTAATTCTGGAGGGCCACCATTTTAGGACCTGGAAAGAAGCCAGGAACAACAGGGGCCTTGATGGATCTCTCAGCAGGGGTTGGCAGCAAAGGATGAGGCTACATCGCAGACCCCCAGGAGGAGGTTGTGGTGGAGGTTATGGTGAAGGAGGAGGAGACGGAGGAAGAGGTTGTGGTTAAGAAGGAGGGAGCGGAGGAGGAGGAGGTTGTGGTGAAGGAGGAGGCGGAGGTGGCAGAGGAGACAGAGGTGGAGGTGGTGGATGAGGAGGCAGAGGAGGAGGTGGTGGTGAAAGAGGAGGAGGTGGCAGAGGAGAAGGAGACAGAGGTGGAGGAGGCAGAGGTGGTGGAGGAGGCAGCAGAGGAGGAGGTGGAGGAGGAGGAGATTGCAGTGAAGGAGGAGGCAGAGGAGGAGGAGGAGGTGGAGGAGGAGGGGATGACTTACCTAGATTCAGTGTTTCCTGTCCAGAAATAAAAAAGAAAGAAGTTTCAGATCTCCTGGAGCGCTTTTGTTCACACCAGGAACTAGTCTTGCTCTTAGAACTGACCCCCCCCCCAACAGCAAAGGTCTTACAGAGATGCGACAGTTTGGATTCTGCGCTGCAGCCCCTACCCCCTTGCATTCAAATTGGGGCAGAAAAAAGGGTGCCCCATCTCAGGACCAACCAAGGACTCGGCCTCACCTCTAAGAAAGGGGGTGGGGGAAAGGGGCCTGGGGGAAAGGGGACCCCCGTGTCTTCCTCGGGCACCTTGCTCCCTGCGTCATTCCCAGAGAGGAAGGAAGAACAGCTGCACTGCTTACCTGCTCAGCAGGAGAACCTGGAAGGCAACGTGAAAAAGTGGCTGGTTAATTGAAAAACCTCCTAAGAGGAACACCTCAGTTTCATCAGTTGGTGCGTGCAGATCTCATGACCCCCTGAATCCCCCTCCTCATTTCTTGCTATTCCAAATTCTTCCTTCTCTGCCTTTTCTCGCCCTTTGACCCACCTTCAAAATTTAGAGTGCCCTTTCACATACAAATGGTGATGTTACAGGAGGGCAAAATGTATTTTTCAAAACGATTTATGACATGCAAAATCCTCTAAACAGCTGCAGAATGGATGTGTCTCTGCAGCTGCTCTGCCCTTCTGGGATGGGTGAGAGGTTGACAGGGACCCCCAACGAGGAAGCTGCCGGGGGGGGGGGCTCAGCCACTCTATCAGGATCAACAGGCGGCCATTGGAGCGAATCGTCCCTTTTATTGCAGGAAAACGTGTTGATTTGGAGAGCACCGCCCCAAACCTGTCCCCATGGGTGGCCCACCAGACTTTCCTGGGGCAGTGGAGTGGACAGCCCAGGCGCTCTGCTTCACCTGGGGACACGAACGGATACCCTGGCAGCAGACACAGCCCTGCTCTGTTTTCTGGGCTAGCTGGCCGCAAGGGGCTTTTCGGCCACCCCACCACCGTGTGCTTGGAACACTTACTGAATTTGCAGGGTGGGATGACCTCCAGGCACTCCTTGTGGGCACCCGCCTTGCACTTCAGACACTGGTAGCCTTGGTAGAAGGTCCCCCTGCAGAAAGAGAGAGATGCTGCTAGCCCAGCATGCCTGCCTAGAGCTGGAGCCCTGAGAGACTGTACTCCTTGGAGCAGGAGCAGGGAAGACTCCCCGATGCCCGGAGGCCCCTGTGGGCTCCACATCCCCAGGCCTCTCCTCAGATGCAGGGAAGCCCTTCTGCTCAGATTCTGAGGTCAGTCCCATGATAAAAACTGAGCTCGGCCACACTGACTACTGCCCCTCCTGCTGCCCTCCCCCCAGCTGACTCTCCTTGTGGTCTTCACCTGCATCCCGTTCCCTGGGCTTAGCATTCTGGCCATGCGTGGGCAGGGGCCATGGAAACAGGCTGGTGACATCAGGCCAGGGTGCAACAAAAACCCCTCGATCCAGTTCTCATGAGAGGCCCACCAGATTTCCGGGGTGGAGGGGGTGGAGGAGAGAGTCCAGGCAAAAATTCCCCGGTTCCTTGGCAGCCCACACAGGCGTGGCTCTTGGAAGGCGGCAGAGCCTTGGCCAGGAGGGACCCTGGCCGGCAACACAAGGTGCTTCTCTTTCAGTAAGCTGCCGATGGGGCCCTGGAAGGGGTGGGCTCTGAAGCGGCTGCTTTTCGCCACACTGCAGCTCAGAGGCTGCTTGGAGCAAGAGCTCCCCTGCTTCGATGTGCCAGGAAGCCTCAGGGTGGCAAGCAGCCCCAGAGCTGTATGGCTCCACGGCTGCCTGTTGCCCGGCGGCTGGAAGACCTTTCGTAATAATGCAACTTTACAGTAAAACTTTACAGTAAAACTAGCAGCAGCATTTGAGAAGTCTGTGTATACCTGAAGAAGGAAAAACATTCACCTTAAAAACATCTTGCAGGCTTTGCAGTTGGTGGTCTTGTCAAAGGTGAACATCTGGAACTGGTGGTTGTTTGCCGTGGCTTTCTCGGGCTTAATGTTGGATCTGGGCAAAGAAAAGGAGCACCACTCAGCTCAGGTCAGGCAAAGCAAGTTGCAGCTCCTCTTTGGGGACATTGTGAAGAGGGTCCACTTTGCACCGAGGGTCTCTGATGCTCAGCCCTGCACTCGGGAACCTCTGGGTCAGGGCCAGGCCAGGCGGCACCCCTTAGTCCTGCCTGCGCATCACATGTACCAACGCCTGGGTCAAGGCCACCTGCAGGAGCCAGCCATGCCTGCTTGTGTCTTGACCATTCAGCCTTCTGATCTGGGCCTGGACACTCACATGGCCATTTCAAACTGTTCCATCCACTTCCGTTTCATCTCTTCCGTCTTGCAGAAAAACTGGAATCCCTGTTTGCCTTGAAGGTGAGTGAGGTAGAAGCCGTAAGACCACTGTGGGGAAAGAGAGAGGGACCGGATGGAGCCAGACGCCGAGGCAGGAGAAACCCATGGCCAGTGCAGGCCAGGAGGGCTGGGGGGAGCCATCGCGCCACCCTGAAATCTGCCCTCAGCAGGCACCCTTGGGCGGCTGAATTGCAGCACCAGAGGCAGCAAGCTTGGCCAAGTGCCCTCCATTCCTGGCCACAAGGACTGGGAATTCGGTGCCGGTTCTGGGAGGGCTCACCTTCCTTCTCTTTGCCAGCAGGCCTGTCTCGCCAGCAGCACAAAGAGGCTGCCAGGAACCCAGGAAGAGGCTGACTCTCCTTCAAAGATGCTTTAGCCCCATCTGCTCCACTCACCCTCATCGGGCAAGCCTACCTCACAGGGCTGCTTGTAAGGCTTCCTGCAGTAACCGCAGGCCCTCATGCAGCCCACTGGACGATGCCCAATCAGCCCTGTCTAGGATTATTACAGCAGCAGCAAAAGACAAAAGGGCCGGAATTGGTAGAGACGGCTTACCATTTTTCCATGCGACTGAGAAGCAGAAGGAAGCGAAGGGGAGACACAGTTGGTTACAACAAGCTCCAAATCCCACCTGTTCAGACTCTAAATAAACAAGGGCCCCCTTTCCCCCCCTCCCCATGGCCCCCAGTCCCAGGTGGCCCAGATGTTTAATTCTTCAGAGAATGAATGGAGAGGCCTCTTTCTGGATCTGCACCCTCCAGAGTGTGTGTGTGGGGGGGGAGGAATTCCACCTGCTAAGGCCCCTAGAAGAACAGGGGTTCCTTCATGCAGGGAAAAAAACTGGCATAAAAGAGGGACTGGGTTTCCTGGGATCTCCTTCATTGCTTCAAGCAAGAACTGTCCATGTGGGAACCCTTGTTGACCAGAAAGGGGCTTCTCCTCGTGGTGAATGTGGTGCGAGATGGGCGGTTGCCAGGCCAGCTTGCCAAAGGACACAGGCATCCTGGTAAACCCCCCAGTGATGGAACTGTGATTTCTCTAAAGGGGCCAAGAAGCACAAGGATAGCCCCTGGCCCCAGGCCAGTGGAGAAGGATGAACTCAGCTTCCAGCCCCTGGACAGCCTGAGCCCCCCAGCTCTTTTGGAGCACAATCAGGCTAGGATGCCCCCAGGGGGACAACAGGAGGTGCCAAGTGTGCTTCCAGCGGCTACAGCTCCCCCCCCTTGCAGTGCCCAATGTTGGCCATGAAGGGAGGGGAAGCGAGAAAAAAGAGAGGGATCACCCACCTTCTTGATATCTTTGTTGTTGGTGGGGTCATCGGTCATCTTGTAACAGAGCAGCTCAAGGATATCTCTTTGCTCGTAGCTGTAGCCTTTTCTCTTGCAGACAATCACCACTTTATCAAACAAAAACAAATACCTGTCCCAGAATCAGAAGAGGAAACCAGGACTCAACAACCATGTCTGCACATTCCCTCTCCCCAGGCCTTGGGGAAGGGGCTCCCATCCTCCAGTGACTGGGAGAACCATGCCAGCCAAAGGGGCAGCCTGTGCCTAGATGTCCCACCTGGAGGCTTGGCCAAGAGGGCTCATCATCCCTGGCCAGAGTGGCCAATTTCTGGCCCCAAGAAGTGGCAAATGGCTGCCTGCCACTTCCAGCCAAGGGAGTTTCTCCCCTGAGATTCTGCATCTCCAACAGACCCAGCCAGATGCCCCCCAAAGCCCTCCTGCTCGTCTCTTCCTGGGCCCCCTTTAAAAGCCACCTCCTCTCCTGCCATGGGGCCCAGCGCTGGGCCAGGAGCACTTGGGCACACGGCTGGTGGCCGAGGGCAAGCCATCACCCTCTGAGTGGCCCCAAGAAGGACAGGCAGCACCCGCCTTTTGCCTTAGTCCAGCTTTGGGGAGGGGGGAAATGAGCCAAGGCAGGGGTCTTCCCTATTAATGCAGGAAGGGGAGGCAAAGGGTCCGTCCCTTTGAGCCCACTTCCAGGGTTCAGCTGCTGAGGAGGGCAGCTGCTGAAGAGGCCGCCAGGTGGGCTCAACCCACCTGGCAGAGCAGGGGTGGCAGGTAGGACCCCTGTCAGCTCTCTTGCACCTGCTGCTGCTGCTGCTCTCTGGCAGGGAAAGGGGGTCCTGGGGAAGGAGAGGACAGGTGGGCCTGGCACAAGGGGAGCGGGATCTGAGCTGAGAGGGCAGAGGTAGAAAAGTGGAATTTGCTTCCAGGGAGGGAGGGAGCTGCCTTCATGCAACATGCTAGCCATCCCTGGCTTGCTGAGCGGAGTGCTGTGGGTGGGGTTCCTGCCTCTGGAAGTCAACCCACTCAAGCCTACATGTCATGGGAACTCAGCCAGCTGCACCAACGTTGCTCGCAGGGCTTCAGTTCAGCCAGGACCCCTGGAAGAGGCTTTTCCTTCTTCACTGCTTTGCTCACTCACCGGTCTTGCTTTGTGTGGTTGATGATGGACCGGACCTTCAGTTCCCCATCAATCTTTGGCCGCCCGTATTCTTCCAGCTTCACCGGCTGTGGCAAAGGTGACAAAGGTTAAAACAGCAAAAGCTCCAAAGTGGCACCTCAGCTGGCAAAGAGGAGGGGGGACAGGGCACTTCAGGGGTTAGATGGCAGTGAAGCCTCTTCCAGGGTGCTGTGCGATCCAGCTCTGGGGACCTGTGAGCAGGTAAACGAACATCTGGGCGAGACCAGAAAGCAGGGGGAGGGGGGCCTAGCCCTAGGACAATTCGCCACGGCCAACTCGCCACGGCTCGCTGCGGGATAACTTTCCACTTGTTGCCAACTTGTTGCCAGAAAACAGTTATATTAATAACAAAGAAACGGTGGAATAGAATAATTAAAGAAAGGATGCAAAAGGATGGACAGAATGAAATGAGATCGACAAAAATTTAAATATTTTTTTATTTATTTTAAAAAAATAAATAGAATTGTTAAATTGTTCCGCAGTGAATTGTCCCGCAGCAAGTTGGCCCGTGGAGAGTTAGCGGTGGAGAGTTGAGTCCTGCCCTGGACCCTGCTCTGGTTGACATCCTCTGTGCCCTTCGGCTGGCTAAGGCAATTTGCAATCACTGCCTCGCAACAGCCATTATGGGATGCCAGTCTCCTGAACGAGGAGCCTGTTGCCGGTCACCGGAACCATTTGGCCTCCAGGAGAGGAGACTGGGAAGGCCTCGCTGCCACTCCTTTGATCTTACCAGGTTTTCTATGGAACTCTGAAATTCACTTATTTTCTTCAGTGTTTCTTTGTCCCGTTTGACTTCATTGATGAACATGGCCAAGTCCTGAAAAACGAACAACGGGCCTTTTTTGGTCAAAGTGGCCCATCAGTGGCATCGCAAGCAGAAAGCGCTGGGCAGGGATCCTGCTTCTGGGTTCAGCCTCCCATGCCCAGCACCATCAGGGCACCTGTGCAATTCCCAGCCCCCCCCAGGGCAGAAGCAGAGCACAGCCAAGTCAGGCTGAGAAAAACTGGGGGGGGGGGCTTTGGAGAGCAGTTCTCCCCAAAAGACCTCCCTCAGGACCCCACCTGCATGGCCTCCAATGCTTCCTTCAGCTGCTGCTTCTCTGGCCGGTCGGATGAGTGGCTGAGCAGCTCCTAGAAGACAAACCATCATCCTAGGTTACTATAGCCACTGCCTGCCTGCCTGCCTGCTTCCTGCTCCACCTCGCCATGCCAGCGGTTCAAGGCCTCTGGAGTAGGTGACAGGAGAGGTCCTGCTAAGGAAGAAGTGTTAGAGTTGCTTGTCCCAAGGATAATGGCCGTTGGGGGTGGCCATGCAGCATCAGATGTTTTGGTGCAAGCTTGAGCGAACAAGCCAGAATTAATCAAGGTTTGTGAGAATAACTGCATTATCAATTTCTGGGTAGAATCAAAAGCATTTGCACGGGGGAGAATCCTGGGCAAGGGGGGCACAAGCAGAGCCAGAGGAGGCTCAGGCTGAAATTGTCTGAAAGACTCCCTGCCCCTTGCCTGATGCCCGGCTCTCCCCACCTGATGCAGAGGCTCAGGATCTCCTCTGGGCTCCAAGGGCCACGTGGGCAGCATGGGGCTGACTGTTCTGCATCCCTTTGGCTCTACCAATCCAACTGGAACCGGCATTAAGGAGATCTGTGCTGCTGTAGGAGCCAAAGCCAGATCGTGCCAGACAAACATTGGTGCATTCACTGACAAAGTGACTAAGTAAACAGCGAAATGCTGTTTACATAATTTACTTGGACACCAGTGAGGCCTTTGACAAAGCAGAACGCAGCCTTCTTGGCAAGACGGAAAACTGTGGGACAGACGGCATCAGTACCAGATGGATCCGCAACTGGCTGACCAACCGCATTCTGCATGTAGTCCTTAATGGAGCTACTTCCATGTGGAGAGAAGCAAGCAGTGGGGTAGCCAAGGTTCTGCCTTAGGCCCAGCACTCTTCAATACCTTCATAAAGGATTTAAGTCAGAGGATAAAAAGGGAACTCATCAGATTTGTAGACGACACCAAGCTGGCAGGAATAGCCAACACTCCAGAAGACAGGCTCAAAGCACAGGAGGATCTGGACAGACTTGAACACTGGGCCCTATCCAACAAAATGCATTTCAGAAGTGAGAAAAGTAAGGTTTATACTTAGGCAAGAGAAACCAAATGCACAAGTACAGAACAGGTGGTACCTGGCTCAACAATAGTAACTGTGAGAGAGATCTAAGCTGCTGCCAAAAGAGTTAATGCAATCCTAGGCTGCATCAACAAAGAGAAAGTACCAAAGTCATGTGAAGTGTTACTTTATCACTTTATAGTGCCTCGATAAGACCACACTTGGAATGCTGCATCTAATTTTGGCACCATGATACAAAAAAGATGTTGAGACTCTAGAAACGTAGAGTCCAAAGAAGAGCAACAAAGATGATTAGGGGACCAGAGGGTAAGTTGTACAACGAACAGTTGTAGGAACTGTGTATGTCTAGTCTAATGAAGGACTAGGGTGACATGATAGCAGTCTTCCAATATTTGAGGGGCTGTCACAGAGAGGAGGGGGTCAACCTATTTTCCAAAGCATCTGAAGGCAGGACAAGAAGCAATGGGTAGAAACTGATCAAGTACAGATCCGATCTAGAACTTCCTGCCATTGAGAACAATTAATCAGTGGAATGGCTCCCCTCCAGAAGTTGTGGGTACTCAATCAAAGATTGAAGAGCCATTTGTCCAGAATGGTATAGGGTTTCATGTTCGAGCAGGGGGGTGGACTAGAAGACCTCCAAGATCCCTTCCAATTCTGTAATTCTCACCTGGGATGCTCTGCACTGAGAGCAACTGAAGCCCACCTGCCCACTGCAGAATGCATCTGGGTTTTTCATCCCTCTGCAAGGTGGAGAACGACTCACTTTGAGCAGAAGGTGATATTTCAGGACTCTCTGCATCGGCACCACCAGCAGGTCCTGGAGCTTGAACTTCCCCTCCTGGACCTTCAGAGTACATTCCTTGAAAGGAGAGCAACAAAATACAGCCGTGAAGCCCACCTTTGCCTCCCCCCCTTGTCTCCAATGAAGGTCCGTCTGTGGGAGCAGCAATGCTGCCTGCATAGCTGGACCAAGAGCAGCAACCATCTCTGGCGGCTAAAGACAGACTGTCCAAGGCCAAGCGGCCCATGGAGCCATCCTGCCCCAGGACCCAGCCAACTCAAAGGGCTCCTGGATCTGGCCTTGCAGCAGTGAGGGCCCCCTGTGTTCCCCCTGGACCTGCACTGGATGCCATGACCTCTGCCCCCTGAGGTCCCACCCAGGCCCTGGCAGGCCACAATTCCTAAGAAATGGACTGGCCTTTTCTTTACCTTTGGCTGAGTTCCAAAAATATATTTTGTTGAACATCGTAAGAGAAAAGATATAAACAGAAAAGAAAAAAAACCAAGGAGGATAAAACAGTAGAAAAAAACAGAGTCAGGTGAATAAAGAAGAGGCTTTAAGGGGTTTAAAATCTCATGATTTTGGATTTTCAATATTTCATTAAGTGATTGCAGACATTCTTTTATATGCGTGTATTTTTATATTGCATATAAAAAACCCTAAAAATTGCTCTTCAATTCTAGGCAGAATACAAATATGAGGAGCAGCAGATGGTACAATTTGAATCACAAAATGAAATTAAAACTGTGATCAATTCTCTCCATACTGTTAGAAGCCTGTTCTAATTTAAGAAGTCCTAATGAACTGAACCATTAAGGCTTTCTGTAGAAAGAAGCCCAAATTTAGGATTTGGTACAAATCCAGGTATCAAATTGCAGTCTAAGCAGGGCTCTCAGCTGCAATTCCATTCTGGGCCAGATTCATCTGGAACCAGCACAGGAGGGTCTCCGGACCCAGTCCAGCTGCTGTCCGCTCCTGTTTTGCGCTGTCAAAGAATGGAGACTGTGGCCAGGAGCTCTTTCTTGCAGCGCCATATCCGTGGCGCTTAGCGAGCAGGTTGTGGTCTGCAAATCATCAAAGCGCATCCAGTGTGGGAAGCAACAAGCATCAGAGAAGCTTGTGAATGCCAACTTTGGCAAAGGGATTAGTCTAATTGACTAATTTCAACCAGGTGTGCCACTCCCACTCCAAGTCTAAGTAAGGAAGGACAGTCCTGTTGAAGGAGCAAAGTATGAGCAGGATTTATTCAGGGCGAGTAGAGCAGATCTCTGATGCTAGATGCTCAAAGAAAGGTGGAAATAGGATGAACCAGGAGCAGCTGGGATCAGTCCCACCATCTGCCAGCCAAGCTGCTCTCGCCCCCACAGCTCTCCCCACAAGGGACTCGGACTCCTGGCCACCCCTGAATTGCTCCTCTGTACCTCTGCCATTTTGGTTGCCAGGCCAGGAAAAGCAGCACCCGGGAACTCAAGGAGACCCACTTCTGACATGCAGACCAAAGACATAATTCCTCTCCTGACACTGGGAAGGAAGCGTCTTTTATAGACAGGAGTTGCGGGATTCTACCACCAATGTTTTTGATAAGATTTGACACCTTTCTTGACATGGCACCAAGCAAGATGCCCAAAATTATCTCCCAAAAGAGGGAGATTTAATTTCACATTAAATTATATTTACCTGACAGTGCCCCCTCCCCCAACTGTGATAGGTATTTGGAAAGAAGGGCCAGAGCAGTCTGACCAGGGATTCCAAAGAAGTAAATCAAGCCCAGAAGGAAGCCCGCCAGAGGGATCCGATCTCCCCTATGTCACTTAGAGGACCTAGATGATGTTGAGGATGGGTGTGTCTGAGTGTAAGTCCAATATGCTCAAGTGGAGGCTGCTGGTGGATAACAACACGCTGTGCGAAGGTGGAGAAACACAGTCTGGCCAATGTGTTGGCCTGTCCATTGCTACCAATAGGATGCACCAAAAGTGATTTGTTTCTGGCCAACGATAAAGCCAAAAAGGCAAGCTCATGTTGGCAGTTTAAGGTTTAATCTGGACACGAAATAAATTAAGTGGCAGGCTCGAGTGGAAATTAGTCAGAGACAGAGGCCATTTTTAAGTCTGAAGACCAATGAGCGACTGAGGGCGGTGGCCCCAGCCTGGTCTGCCCCACAGATGGCCCCTGCATGCCTGCAGAGATGGGGCGGCCTTTGAGAAGGCAGGGATGATTCTTCTGTTTCCTATCTCTGAGCAGCACCCTAACGGTATGAAAAGAACACGTGGTTTCCATTGGCAGATGAAGAAAACCGACATGCTACATTGTAATTATGCTCTAATTATCCATTTCTAATTCCTTGCATGCAAATTGGTTTGCAGAGGTGATTGCAGCATTTACTTGGCAGTTTTCAAGGAACAGCTGAGCATCAGTTATGACATAAAACAAAAATTATGGTTTTTTAGTAGAAAAAAGCGATCAAATAAAAGTCACTTGAATGGGATTAAGGCAAACTGTGTCACAAGCTTTAATTACTCAAAGATTAACATGGCAAATCTTAATAAAATTTTGAAAGAGACCGAGCTGCAGAGATGCTTACCTATGGCGAGCCCAGAAGGGGCTTCAGGGTCACCAGCCTGCAAAGGCTCACCCCCTGGCCTGACCCCCTTTGCCACACCTTTCTCTGGGGCTCACTGATTCAGGATTTCAGGGGTGGGGGAGTTTAGGAGAGAAGACAGAAGGCTACTGGGGGGGGGACCCAAAATGGCATTGGTCAGCCCCAGAGTTGTAATAACACACAAGTGTGACGCGTGTGGCCTTGTGGGATTTGGGCTTCTCAGTTTCTGTGGGAAAAGCCATTTCAAAGCAGGCAAATGGCGAAGCAGTGGGAGGGTGCTGGGCTCTGCTGAAAGGAGCATCACTGACTGCACCAATGGGACAAGAGGGCGCTTCTGCCGCCCATCTCCCAGTCGAGTGACTCCGCTAGAAGGCAGTAGAGNGGAAGTCCCTTTCCCGGGCTGGCCCCATCCCAGGCGCACGTGGCTGGGGAGCCATGCGGGGAAGCCCCGGGATCCCCGCTGGGAGCAACCCCCCCGGAGCCTTTGCTGAGTGGGCCAGCCCTCCCGTAAGCCGCAGCCCCGAGAGAGCAGCCCCTGCGATGTCCAGCCGGCGCAACCGTTGGCCAAGCAGCAGCAGAGCTGGAGATGGAAGGTCAGTGGCAGGGGGGGGAGGGAGGGAGCTCTGAGTCCGCAGAGCACCGCTGCGAAGTGGCTGCGGGGCAGGTGATTCGCCCCCCCCCCCGGCTTACTTGTTCCAGTCTCGGCTGGGGCATCGCTTCCTGGGCCGCTCCCTGGGCAGCCGAACCAGCCACATGTCTCCCCGTGCTGGGTGGCAGTCATGGCTGGTGCGGCGGCCAGCGGGAGCATCGCTCCCCGGGAAGCCGAACTAGCCACATTTTTCCCCAGCCCGGGCTGGACGGCAGTCAGGCATGAAGCTCGCCTGGCTGCCGCAGGGCTCTCCGCCGCCCGGCCCCACCTCGGCCCCATCGGTGGCACCTTCCTCGGGCACTTTCAGGGAGCCGCCGCTGCTGCCCTCGTTGCTGCAGGAGAAGCGGCGGGGGCGGTGGCCGGGCCAGGGGCGGCGACGGGGACCCCGACGATGCTGCAGTGGCTGCCGCCAGAGCTGCTGCCTCCCGTCCTGCTCCCCCTCCCTGCCCGTTTGGCTGAGGACGCAATGGGGCCGCCGCCACTGGAGCTGCTGCCTCCCGTCCTGTTCCCCCTCCCTGCCCCCCTCCCTGCTTTTTCGGCTGAAGAAGCGATGGGGGGGGCGGCCAGGAGCTTCTACCTTCCGTCCTGCTCTCCCCGCCCGTTCGGCGCCATCTGCCTTTCATTCTCTCTCTCTCTCTCTCTCCTAACCTGGAGGGAGAGGGAGAGAGAGAAAGAGGAAAGAAAGAGAAGAGAAAGAGAGGAGACAGGGAAAGAGAAAAAGTGGAAAGAGAAAGAGGAAAGAGAAAGGGGAAAGAGAGAAAGAAAGTTAG
>NW_015387268.1:120145-155038 GCF_001527695.2 Protobothrops mucrosquamatus | reverse complement strand
AAGTGTGACGCGTGTGGCCTTGTGGGATTTGGGCTTCTCAGTTTCTGTGGGAAAAGCCATTTCAAAGCAGGCAAATGGCGAAGCAGTGGGAGGGTGCTGGGCTCTGCTGAAAGGAGCATCACTGACTGCACCAATGGGACAAGAGGGCGCTTCTGCCGCCCATCTCCCAGTCGAGTGACTCCGCTAGAAGGCAGTAGAGGGAACTGTCAGGAAGAACAGAGAAGCTGAATGGAGTGGGAGTGGACTGCTTAGAAGGCACTGATGGAGGAGAATATTTGTAGCTCAGGGTTGAAATGAGGGCTCCTTGGGGCTCTCTGAGCTTGGTTGCACTGACGAAGTTACCTAGTTTGGGTGATGAAACATCTGTAAGAAAACCACCAAACTCGGAGAGCACCAAGGACTCCTCAGCCAGCGAGGGTAGCAGAAAGAAGGAGGGCGGTGGGTAGGAACCAGTTGCAAGCAAGAGGGTTCCATTAGGTCAGCACCAATCAAGTGCTTTTCAAGGCCATGAAGGGAACGGCTGAGCGTCTGTTGACTCAGGACAGACAGAAGAAAAAGGCTAGAATTTAAATTTGGGAGCACTGACTGACATCTGGGTTTCATTTTTGGGCACTGGAATGAGAAAATCTCCCTATCTATATGGCTTCTTCCTTCTGCCATAAAGAGGCTAAACATGCCATGCCACATCTGAGGACATAGGAAGGAAGGTGAACCGGCCAAGAGGAAGGAGAAGAGGGGCAAAGTCAGGGTGGGACTGATGAGTTAGGAGATCCTGAAGAGAAGACAATACAAGAAGTGGATTCTCCGTGGGGTAGAAGAAATGTTGTGGAATATGGTTCTGGTGAAAAATAGTTTTAGCTCTATTTCTTTTCCCTTTTTTGCCTTTAATTTCTTCTGCTCTGGGCTTCCCACTCTTTCTTCTGTGCTTTGCATAAAGTTGCAGTCAACTCTGCCTGGTTCGGCTTGAGGCCTCACAGGCATCCTGCCATCAAATGAAGAAGGGGCAGAAAGATGAAAAGGGAAAGAAGGGGGAGGAATGATGAAAGGGCAATAAAGCTTTGTGTGTGTGTGATAGGAAATTGGGAGGGGGGGAATGACGGGTGAGAAGGACTAGAGCAGGATCCCAAGGCCAGGCACCTGAGAAATAAGCGGATTACCCCCAAACCTGTCAGAGTTCTCAAAACATCTTGGCGAGCTCCGGTTGGCTGGAAATGGACTGGTCACGGGGGAAAGGATGGGCTGGGGGGGCAAACCTACATTTTATTTTTGTATCCAGCAAGCGTGGATTTCAGACCTGGCTTGACTTTACTGCAACCAACATCTTAGTAAAAAAAAAAACCTTTGCTTTCACCAAATGGAGTCGAAGGCTTTTCTTTCCTAAGAGATCAGATTGGAGCAGGTCTGACATTAAGCCAGCTGTGCAGTTGTGGTCAACCCAGAGGGGAAACTGCCTCTACCATGGGGATCGTGAAAATGATGTCGGCTTAAGGGAGCAACCAGGAAGAGATCAAGGCCTGGGGGAAGCATCCTCGAAACCCCCTCCTGGAGGCTAGATCTATCCAGATGGCTGGAAGAGGACAACCCACCAAGACCCCAATGGTCCCTTGGAGTCTGGAAAAAGAAATGGGAAGAGACATTCACTCGTGGGGGCTGTGACAGCTGCTGGTGAGAGACCCAATTAGAGCTGGAGGAACTGGGGAAAGAATTGAGCGCAGGTGAGCCACAGCGAGAGGACTAGATGCTGGAGCAAGCTATAAAGTTCCTGAGGGGGGCTTTTGGTAGCTCAAGAAGCCCTAGACTGGGTAGATAGAACATCCTGCTGACCAGCCAACTCCAGCCACGGCAAGCGAGGGGGCAACTACTACTGCCACCGGCTGCAGGAGCAGCACCAGCAAGGCAGAGAGGGTGCAAGAAACCGGCTCTGGGAGTAAAGTCCAGTGGAGACCCAAAGCAACTGGAGGTCTTCCTGGCACAAGTGTTGGACATACATGCAAGAGTATGACCCGGAAATACCCACCGAAGGGGCTGAGGTGCGGTGTGTGACCATGGCATTAGAGGGGGGCGCAGCTGAACGGATGGTCAACCTCCACAATGATGACGCCTTGGAGCTGAGAAACCTCGACCGTTTCATGGCTGCACTTTGGAAGCACTTCAAAGCCAGAGATCGCATAAAAGCCACCAGGCAAGGGGGCGGGGGGGGGGGAAGTACACCCAGCAGTTTTGCGACCTGGCCTGCCGACTGACTGACTGACTGACTGGCAGAAGACATCCGGATTGGATGTTTCTGAGACGGGCTAAGTGATGAGGTCTACAACACATGCCTTTCCAGAGGTGCCCCCCCCCTCAACCTCCGTGGCTGGTATGTCCTAGCAGAGGAAGTGGAAATCAACCTGCCTCGATCTAAGATACCAGCCGAGCCATGAACATGTGAAGATCCCCCCTGAAAAGAAAGAGGCCCCAAAACTGGGGCCACGTGAGCAGAGCCCACGCTGATGATCCACTGGCTGCTTCAGGTGTGGGAAGGAGGGGCACTGAGCTGCCAGCACAGAAGGCGACTCAGGGTCCTGCCCCAAACCAGCAAAACCACCACAGGGAGCCTGTGAAACTGCCCTGAAAAGAGTTGGAAGCTGTAGCGTTCATCCCATCCCCCAAAGAGAGCGGGAGAACTCCGGGGGACCCGGGGAGCAGGTCTACTCATCATAGTGGTTGACTTCCCTTTTCATGGAGTGCCTTCATCATTCTGCTATTTCTTCACTAGGAGCCTCTTTCTTTCTTTCTTTCTTTCTTTCTTTCTTTCTTTCTTTCTTTCTTTCTTTCTTTCTTTCTTTCTTTCTTTCTTTCTTTCCTTCCTTCCTTCCTTCCTTCCTTCCTTCCTTCCTTCTTTCTTTCTTTCTTTCTTTCTTTCTGTTCCCCTCTGGGTTTATTTCCTTGCCATTATTTTGTTTTTTTGTTTCCGTTTTTACAATTGTTTTCCTTTTTAAATGCTCTCTCAATTGTAAACCGCTCAGAGTTGCTGGGAGTTGGAAGGCACATTCATTTAATAAACTACTTTTCATAAACTTATTATTTTGATGGGTTTTCTTCATTGCTTAAGCAGCCACGAGACAGAGGAAAAACAGAGAAGACTCACTGCTCAAGAGTCACCTTGTAGGGGAGAGGGGAGGCATATAAATTTAGTAAATACTACTAATAATAATTTAGAGAGCCTCGGCAGTTTTACAGAAAGAATGAAATATCAGAAATGGAGAAAAGTGCCATATGGTTCTGTTTCCTAGCCCTCAGTTACCTCAACTTTTTGCCGGACATCCTCTCGGTTGGCCAGGAGATGGTTCAGGGTGCTCTGGGCGTGCTCCATCCAGCTGCAGTACTCGCCATAGATCAGAAGCCTGCGAAGAAGAAGCAGAGCGAGAGGGGCTGTTGTGCCTCTTCCCCAAGCCCTGCAGCCGCCATGCGTCGCTGAGGCCGTCGAGCACAGCGCTGCTCAGGGCAGGAGTCGAGGGCTCGAATACCTTCGCTGACAGGAAGCCCCCTGTGGCATCTGCACAGGGTGTGTGTGTGGGTGTGTGTGTGAGTGTGAGAGAGAGAGTGCTGTGTATGCCTATATGACATCGGGGGCATCACGAGACAAGCCCCCCTCCCCCCATTTTCTACACGCACCGCAATATCTCACACGTGGCCCAAAGGAGGAGAGACCGAAGTGCAAGGTTGCAACGCTTTTGTTTCGGTTGTTTCGGCAAGAGCGGTTGGCTCCCTGGCAAAGCTGCTGGGTCGCGGGTGCCACCCTACGGCTCTTTCCATCAAGAGCTTCATCTCCCTCCTTGCAACTGAAATCACTGCTCCTGGCCCGGACTGGTTCTCCCACTTCTTTCGGCCCCTCCTGTCTCCCCTCAAGGCCAAGCACACTCCAGGTGCTCTTTGGGCTGTTCTGGATCTTCCCTGAAACGCCCCCGTGGACTTAAGGTGGACGTTAAGATTCCATGCAGAATAAACAGGAACGACCTTTCTAAAAATTTGAAAACTGCAGCCTCTGCGATGCACTTGAGATGCACGGCGTGGCCTTTTCCAACTACTTTAGGAATGTCATGTCTTTTCCACAAGTACAACGCACTATTTTGTGTTCATTTTCTCCCTGGGAAGTGGATCCCACATGGAATGTTCAAGGCTTCCATTCTACCTGCATGTCTGCAGCTGGCCATAACACCAACTGAAGGCTTCCATGGCTCTTAACAGTTTCTACTCAAACAGAAACTGAAACAGAAACAACAGCTTGACACTAAATGACCGAAGAATAGCAGCAGATTGAAAGGACCTTTTTAGCATTGAAGGCGTTCTATTTCTTGAGAGAAAAACTGGACCGTGTGGTAAAAGTTCTTGGAAAACGGCATCCCTCATTTCCAAAATAGGGTTTCTTCAAGGCAGTTTACAAGAGATGAAGGCATTTCAAATTTTTCTCTCCCTAGCTCTGCCATCTCTATTTAAAAGTCACTTCCCGGCCAGAAAGGAGAGCCCAGTAAGGGCACTAGCTAGCACTGAGGCTATTAATTTCTGAATCAAGAACAAATGCTGGTCAATCAAAGTTTAACACTGAGATGTAAACCTCTCACAGTTCCATCACCACACTGGCAGACTGGACCTTTTTGCATTGTGTCTTTTTGCATCTGGGGTGTTCTTGTTTCCTTCAGAACTACAACACAGTGTCATACCTCCATCATACCTTAATCTTGGGAACATTCCTGGAAATGGTCTCCCAGGACCCTCTCCACTAGAAACACCTGGGGCTCACCCTTCCCAGCCCAGCTCCCCTCAATTCCCTTCTTACCTTTCTTTGAATTCAAGAAAAACTTTGGCCAAGGTGCTTCCACCAGACATCATGGAGACATCAATGGATCTGAGAAAGTTGAAGTGCACTTTAATAAGGTCCTGAAACAAAGAAAACATATTAGGAAAATATTTTAAATCTGAATCCTCACCTGCTTAAAAAAGAAAGTACGGCTTGTCATTACTGATCAGGATTCAAAAAACCAATTTGCTGGGGGAAGCATGTGGAAATAGGGCTGGTTCCCAGGGCTTGCTGTAAACCAGAAGCTGCTGGCCTGCCGTGCCCAGAGCCTCGATAGTAAAGCCGAACAGAACCCCAGGGACGTTACCTCCAAGTTGATGAATATGGCTTCCATGTCTTGTGGAGTCAAGATCAGCCTTAATGGATTCATGTAGTTCTGCAAAAGCAAAGTAGAACATGATAAGACCTTCTGCTTACAACGGTCCCTTCTGTGTGTGAAAGTGTGACCTTTGAACTCTCAGAAAGCCACTCCACTCCGAGAGTCAGCCGGGAGCCTCTGCCTGCTTGAGTCTTCCCTCCAGAGACAGAGGAGCCCAGAGGCTGACCCAGGTCTGCTCGGGAAGGCTGACCTTTCAGAGGAGCCCCTCACTCACCTTCTCGATCTCCTCCAAGGTCTTGTAGTACTTGGCTTCGGTTTCTTGGATTTCTACCAAGCAGCAGTTCCTCTTGTCATCTTCTGTCATGCCCATTTTCTATAGGAAGCAGCACAAAAAATTGGTGCCCCAAGGCCCAGGGTGGGAGGGGCCAGCATTCCGGTCAAAGCGTTTTCCTCCAAGGACGCCCAGCTCTGAACTGGCTCTGGGGACTGTTCCCACCCCGCCTGCAGAGGCGGCCCTGGGGTGGAGAGGAAGGACTTCCACACGGACGTCCACCGGTCCCTATCTGCATCACTGAAACACTCTTGGGTGGCAGGCAGCGATGCGAGTCGAAGGATCTCCCTGAACTTTGGGCTGCATCTTCTAAAGCCACAAGACCCAGCAAGGCAAAGAAGATCATTCTAGACGAATGGATCTCCAGCAAACTCACAGAGATCCATTAGAAGAGAGAGGCTGCTGCCAAATTACTTTCTACTGAAAGATGGATGGATTCCCCAAGAGGGAAAGAGGATTGGACAGCCTGAGGCCAGACTGGGGAAGGGCTGCTCCCCACCCCAAGCCTGAGGCCCGAGAGACCCCTCCTGCCTGCTTGACTTCCTGCTATGTCTCCCTGCCTGTGGCCTTCATGATGGGGGGAGGCACCTATGGGAAGGCCAACCTATATTGTCCTTCTCAGCAAGGACCAAAGCTGGACCATCTGCCTGGGGCTGAACTCTGCAAAGCCACCCAAGATTTGAGGGTGCCACAGTGAAACACGGAGGAGGGCGAGAAAGATCAGCTGAGATCCAAACTCATCCTCAACCGTCAGGAGGGAGGGGGGAATCAGGTGTTTACTTATCCACCACAGAGCAAGCTGTGCTTTCAGCACCTTCTACCAGAATGGCGATTCTCTCCCCTCCCCAAACCGGTTT
This sequence comes from Protobothrops mucrosquamatus, assembly GCF_001527695.2. NCBI lineage: Eukaryota > Metazoa > Chordata > Lepidosauria > Squamata > Viperidae > Protobothrops > Protobothrops mucrosquamatus. The sequence continues at coordinate 148,691 of NW_015387268.1, read as the reverse complement.
TCCCCCCCAAATTCTTGCAGGCCAGCTGTCCAAAGATGGGGAGGGACCTTGGAGAACAGGCGAGTTTATCAATGAACAAAGCAATGCTCCAAAATATTCAGTAGAGCCAGTGCTTCTGCTGCTTGCCTTCTCTCTCTGCCGCATATAACAATGATGTTGTGTGACGGGGAGAACAGACAGAATAAGAGCCGAGTCCAATTCTGCACACCAGGAATGGTTCTCGCGGCAGCTACCAATAACATCTAGGAGGCGAGTGGAGAAGGATTTCCATCAATCCTTTCAAGAGGGTGAAGTTGACTCGGTGACACCCTTGTGCCTCCAGCACCCTTAACTCTTGAGGCAGGAGCTCACTGGATTTGTGGGGTTGCATTAATGTTGGGTACAGAGCTAGGAAGTGGGGCTTTTTTTAGCACCCAAAGACCCGGGAAGGAGAGAGGGACCCCTCTTCACTTACAGTGAGAAACTTACCTGCATATACCGGATCTGAAGCATGTATAGATAACAAGCAGAGTGAAGCATGGTTACGTTTGGCATAATAAACAGCCTGCTTACCTTCCTCTGTTTTCAAAACTGAAGGAAGTATAAGAGGTCTTTGTGAAATGCAAGAGAATCTCCCTGGTCTTGCTAAATAATCCGCTTTCCCTGCACATCTCCCAGGAACCGGGTGCTACTCTACCACTGCCAGCTAGAAGTATCTTGGAGGATTCTGCCCCTCCGAGGACCCCCTGCAGCCCTCCTCTGCAGCTAAGTAACCGACGGTTGTGGAGAATGAGAATCAAAGACCTGGTTCCCCACCCGCTGGGGGCAGCCTTTTTTTCCATGCTGCTTTTGGGCCCACCTGCCCGTCAGATGAACGAGAGAAAGAGGGCAAGACAAAATCCCCCCCCCCTGCTCAGAAAGAGAAGCAATCCACCCAGGAGCAGACAGGGAGCACCGTCTGGGTTCATCTGACATGGTGGGTCTGTTTCTCCCCCAACTTTCAGAGCGTGAATTCCCTACAGTGGCCTGAAGGAGGGAGGGCTGCGTTTGTGGCAGCTTTGGCTTTCAGTGCTCCTTCTCTAAGCCCTTTCCTGCTGATTCTCATGCTTATTCCAGAGCTACGAAGACAAGAAACTTCGTTCCTGCCCCCAGTTTTAGATAGTTTTGCAACAAGAGCCTTAGATCTCTTTAATTCTTGGCAGATCTGAGACCCCAGGGGTATGAAACAAACTAATCTTACTCCTCTTGCAAATAATTTAGTTAGCTTAGCCACCGATTGTCCCCGTAGCCTCCACTACTGGAAGGCAGACAATGCATCAAGGCAGCAGCCTGTGATCTGCTTCCTGTTTGATGCATTCTTCACAAATTCAGCTTCTTAGGACATTTTTCCTCTGCCACAGGGATTCCTCCTCCACAGGCACCTTCAGCAATAAGGATGGATCAGAAGATGGGGAGAGGGCACTGAGCAGGAACTCTGACAGCCAAAGGAGCTCTTGGATGGGGAGTCAAGACTGAAGAAGGTCCAAGGACGACCTCCCCACCCCAGCCCGCTCCCAACTTCCAAAGGGGCCATCTCGGAAAGGGAGGGGCTGAAGGAGTCTGAGTCTTCCCTCCTCCCTTCAGCCAGGCTCCTCACCATGGGCTGCTGCACCTCCACTTTGATGATGTCTTCGTAGATGTCGTCTCCTTCATCTTCACACGGGACACAATCGTAAATGTCCTCTCCCAAATCATGCTCACTAGAATAAAAGGCAGAGGCTTCAGCGACTGAGCCAGGGTGTGTGTGTGGGGGGGAGCACCTTAGCTCCTGGGCTCTGGCCCTGATGGGAACTGGGGGTGGGGGTGGGGTGAGATCAGGGGCCTCAGAAAGGAGCTGCTCCAGCCAGGCTCTCAAGGCCAGAGACTGGACTCTTCCCACCTCTGGCTTTGGCCAAAGAGAGTGGCGGCCACGGGGCTGGGCAGCCTCCTGGGCTGAAAGGAAGAGGCTTGTTGCTCCTGGATTCTCCTTTCCGCTTTCTACCATCCTGAGACTTTAATGCAAACCTGGGACCAAAAGGTGGCAGGTTCCACCTTATTCCCCCTTAGGGTTAATATTTAGAAAGTTAGAGTTTCTTATGATGGGAAAGATGTAATTTAAGAATTAATCTGCCTGCTTTTAGCACTGATTATGCCTTGACTAGTTTCTGATCTATCTTTTACTCAGCACTCTTTCCTTGTTGTGGTTTAAACTTATGTTCTTCTGGTATTATGTTTCCACTGTTTTTCTATGATTTATCATTAATTTGTTGTTAATATTTAATAGATATTAGATTTTTCTTTCTTGGTGCTGTCTTGATTTATAGCCATTCTCTCACTAGAACAACAACAAAGAAAGAGAACAAGCCACTTTTAGATGCATATCTGTCACAATGAAAGATTAACCAGAATGCAAATCTCAAACATGTATTTTGGGCAGAAAAAGGGTGTGGCAAAGTCCAGTGGCTGCATGACAAAGGGGGTGGTCACCTCAAAGTAATCTGCACTAATTTTTTAAAGGATGGAGGGGTTGACCCCCTATTGAATACTGATGCGAAATAAATCTCCTTGAAGTACAAAAGTAGCAGAATCTAAATCTTAAATAAAATCTCATTGATAAATTATGCATATATCCTTTTATATAATGTACCTTTTATAATATTGCCTGTTAAACTGTCTTCCAGATGGACGTCACAGAGCAACCACTAAAAACAGCTCCAGCTGCTGACCAAGCAAGCCCCAACCCCAGGCCGCTGGGGTCCACTGCCAGGCAGGCCCCTTGCTCAGTCCCACTCGCCCAGCAGCTTTTCCAGAGAGCCAAGCTGACCTGGGAAGGGAGGGGCCATGGCAGCCTCTCTGCCCCGCTCTGTGCTGCCCGGGACTGTCAGGTGGCCCTGGGGACCCCCCCCCCCCCGAGGGACCTCTGAGGACTGCCAGGGCGCCCGAGAGAGGCCTTCCAGGAGAGGGGCTGATCTCGGTGAGAAAACGCAACCACTTTGCAGAAGGACACCTGGGGCCAAATCCCCCACCCGGCCGGGGACATGGCTGGTGCAGCAGGCAGCTTGGCCCGAGGGCCTCCAGATCACTCTCGCAAGGAGACTTACTCCGCCAGTTCTTCCAAACTGCGGTAGACATCGTCCTCATTGTCAGTGGTCTCCTCTGAAGGGAAGGGCCTGGAGGAAAGAGGAGCAGTGAGCCAGTCGCATTGGTACGAGGGAGGGGGGGGGCTTCATTTGGCAGATTGTGTCCCTGGCCTTTTTGGCTTTCACCCTTGGTGCACTGGCCCCTCCCTGCCTGGACGTGGGCACTGAACAGGCAGCCAACCAACAAACCAACCAACCAACCAACCAACCAAAGTCTGTGCAAAGAGGCATCCACCCCACCCCACCCCCCAGAGACGATGGCGCAAGTGCTCAAAATGCCTCTGGATGTGGATTCTGCTTCTGTGCTGTTCAAGCAAAGAAGCACTTTCCTTCCATGCCAATGAGGACCAAATAAAGATGTAAAAATGTGCAGACCCTGTTCCAGCTTCCAGCTTCCAACAACAAGCAGCTTTTCCTGGCTTCTTGCTGGCCACCAAAACCTTCCCTCAGGGAGAGTGTGGAGGCTGGGCAGCTGCTGCTGCTGCTTTGCTTGGATCCTGGATGGGGCAGAGCCGGACTCCTTGGCTTCAAGGGGGGCTTTGGAGTCCTGGTCTCTGTAAAATCCCGAGTGGGCAGCATCCCGAGCTGTGCAGATGCTTCAGCTTTTGGCCGATACGGCAGAAGACATCGTTCAGCCCTATTCACATCTTTATTGTGGGAATGGATGACATATCAGGTGGTTCGGTCTCTCTCTCAATGCTTAGTCCTGAAGACCACCCCTGGTAGGGATGAATGTATCCTAGCAACCTTTGCTGGGAAGCCCCTCACTCCCTTGCTCTGGGCCAGTCTGGCTGCAGCAGAGGCCACCCACTGGCTAGCCAGGCAGAACAAGCCCCCCAGGCCTCTGTTGCAGGCGGACAGACTTTGTGGACAGACTTTGTGGCCCACGTGCATGACAGCTTCACCCCCCTTTCTGCAGGAAGAGTTGTGAGTCCTACTGAAGCACATGTTGACTTTCAGACAGAGCTCCAAAGCAGCCAAGGGGCCCTCAGGACAGCTGCCCCCACCCCCCTGCAGAACCAACCTTCTTGCAAGTGCCAGCAAAGCCCCTGCCTCTCTCAGCTGCTGGTCCTTAAGATCATGGCTAGACCAAACTATGCTGGATTTTAAAAAAACAGCCACTCAGCTCCAATAAAAGCCCAACCCATCAGTACCAACCCTCCTAATTAGTAAAAAACAAAAACAACAAAAAAAACCTTTGGGTGAACCTGAGGTCTGAGTTATTTGCCCTTGCTCTGCCTTACACAGAGCTTCATTGTGCCACTTAAAAACATGCCTTGGGAGTGGGGGGGGGGGAAGAGAAGCAGTTGCTGCTGTTGCTGCTGATCCCACTCCCCAGAGTCATACCTGTCCCCTCCTGCCTCTCCTCTGAGAGCCCAACCTTCCTCCTGTCTTCCTGCATGCACGCAGGCCTCCCACACTGGGGAGCTTCAGGCTTGGCTCCAAGGGGCTCCTACCATGGGCGTCCCTAAAGGGAGGGGCACACCCTCTGGACATCCTTCTCTGGTGAAGGAGCAAGAGCTCCTGGGGAGTCTTTCTCAGGGCAGCTCCTTGAGAAGTCTCCTGCACAGAAGCAGCCCAGGAGCAACTTCTGGGGAGGTTCCATTGTGCAGGAGACAGACTGGCAGAGCCAGGAGAAGGAGTCAAGAGAGGAGTCAGCTTAGAATCTCTTTGTTCACAAGAGAACAAAGTCCACCACCCCCTTGAATGCTTTGAACCTTATCTAATTTGACTGTTAGTTTAAGAATATTCCTTTGCATAGGCTGAGCAACAAAGAAGTAATTTTGAACCCTGGGTCTGTGCCTGACAACTGACATGTTAAGGGACTGAGGTTAGAAATGGATGTTTAGGGCTGATCTGTGAAACTTAACGTATTGTCTGTAGAGAACATAACCTTATGTAAATGAAGTATCACTCATCCAGGCCCAAAGTATCTGAAAAGGTTAAATCATGACAACGGGACCAACACTTATTAAAGCGTATTACTTTTGGCCTGGATGACTGAATCTTCATTTACACGTTTCTTTTCATTTTGGGGAGAAACCGCCTGCAGTCTCTGGCAAGTCGTTCATTCCAATGACTCTTTGACTCTCTGCCTACCCAAAATTTGACTGAAGAAGCTACTAGATGAGTAACGGAACGTCTCAGTTTTAATAAACTTTGGTCCAGTTGCTATATGACCTAGCCTTTTTAGAAACATGACCTTATATTCTCTCCACCTCTACTGCAAGAGCAGACTTGAATCATAGAGTTGGAAGGGATCTGGGAGGCCTTCTGGTCCACCTGGGCAGGAGCCCCATGACCCCAGGAGCCAGCTGGCCACTGCAGAGGAGCTCCTCCCTCCCCACGTTAGGATCTCCCTGGGTGAGGCATCCACCCGGCAGGCAGGTTCTTGTCCTCCTCTCAGGCACTACAGAGAATAACCCACCCCCTCTTCAAGGACCAGAAGACACTGCCAGACCTGCTTTGGGCTCCACGCCCCCCCCCGTTCTTACGTTCCTTTCAGGCTCCCTTGCAATAAACGCCTCCTCAGAGGCAGCCAACCGAGTCCCTTTCCAGGAAGTCTCTGCCCTGCTTCCCCGCTGCAGATGCTCAGCCTTGCGTGGCCACTTGGGGGCCTTTATTTTTCACATTAAGAAGTTTCCATTCTCTAAGCATGTCTTCCTCCTACAGTATTTCTCAGGGGCCTCACTCAGACTCTGCCTACACTCACAATTCACTGCTGGAAGTGAATCTATGCCAAGGCTCGCAAAGTTGAGCCCTCGGGGCTAACCAGCTGCCAAAAAAGCCGACAAGCCCTTAGAAGGGAGCAAAGGTGAGCAGGAAACTCTGGGTGCCCTGGGGGGGGCGCCTCGGGGGCATCTGCAGACCAGAGACCCCGAACAGAGCAGGACAGAGGAACCACGTAATGAAATGGGAGCTGTGGGTTAAGGAAGTCATAGATCACCCAGAAATTGAGGCATACAATGGAAAATTGATTTTGTAACATCTGTCTAAATGAAATGACAACTCTTTGCATTAACTGAATTATTAATAATGACATATTAATAGTTTTGTTATCCCAAATCCTGATCCATGCAGGAATGGGCTGTAATTTTCCATGGTGGTCCAGCATGGGTTGGGTCATAAATGTTTTTTGGTCTCATACTATATAGGGCTGAGAGGAGGGGGGGCGGACCAAAATCACCCTTGGTCTCCCTGCTCCTAAGTCCAGCAACTTCATCACTCATGATTTTCACGCTTGGATAATTCAGTTGTCATACATTTTGAAGGAGATATTTGCAATCCTCAAATAAGCCTCTGTTTAAAGCAAAGTATTAATTTATCTGTTGCGAAAAAGTAGCTTTTTATTAAAAAGGAATCTGGAAGTGGAGTAAGAGGGCCGTGTTTTACCTGATGCCCTTGTTCTGAGCGATGCTGTGGTGAGAAAGTCTGGAAACAGCTGAGATGACCTGATTGAAAAAAGGAAAAGAGAAAGGAGAAAGTTCAAGGTCAGAATTTGCAACCTGCTCCTTATCAAAAGACACCCGAGGTGAGGCCTGGGATGCTTCCTTTCACCTATGAAGGACGTGACCACCGTCCCTCGCTCGGACGGCCTTCTGGCCCGAGGCTGCTCCCGCCGGGGATGCTGCCGCTTTCATGCCAAGAGCAGGGCCTGGGCCCACAAACACCCGGCAGATATCTGGCTAAAAAGTGGCACTGAACTTGGACTACAATCCCCATCATTAGCATCACCCAGAAAACCATGGCTTGCCTCACCACAGAAGTTGGTTGGTAACGCCCCAAAACCCTCCCTAGCCACCGGCTGCAGGGCAATGTATGCGAGCACCTGGCCACTCGGCCCAAGAGGGATCTCTGGCCACAAGTCCACGTAGAAGCTCTGAAAATACAAAATGGAACTGGGCACGGGCGGGATAGTGCTGCGTTTCTCAACCTTGGAGCTTGGACACCAATTCTCACAAGGCCCTGGCTGAGGAATGCTGGCTGAGGAACTCTGGGAGCTGAAGTCCGGCTGAGACACATTCCTGTAGCCTGCCCAAGGATTTAGCCAGGATGTGTCATCAGGGCCTTCTGTTCACACCTGGAAGGCAGCACCAGAGTCCTGCAAGTCTTCCTCCTGCTTTTCTCCATTTACCGGAGGGGGGGCTCCAAACTCAGCTCAGCCGGTTGGGCTGATAGGAGAGGAGGAGCAAAGGACACAGCGAGTGAGGGGCTGCTCCCACTTCTCTCCCTGGCTGGGTTGTGTGTCCCACAGAAGGATGACCCTGATCCTGGGCAGGGGAGGGGGGACACCTTGTTTCCTTTAAGGAAATCCAACTGTTCTGACTTCAATGAGGGGGGCACAACTCTCACTGGCTCCAGCCCCCTCCCCAGGTGAAAGGGGGAGTTCCTGGAAGAGGTTCAACCAGAGGGATGGATGAGATGGGCAGAAGGAATGATTGTGGACACTGAGGCCAAAAATAATGGGGTGGGGAGAGAGAGCAGGTTTCCCTCTCAAAAGAGTTTCCATCCATCCTAAGAGGCTTTTTCTGAGAGACATTTATGATTTTCCAGGAAGGAAGGAAGGGAGGGAGGGAAGGGGATGGACAGGGGAGGGGAAGGGAAGGGAGGAAGAAAGGAAAGAAGGGAGGAATGGAGGGAGGGAAGGAAGGAAGGAAGGAAGAAGGGAAGGGGAGGAGCAGGGGATGGGAGGGAGGGAGGGAGGGAGGGAAAAAGAGGCAAGAAAGAAGGGAGGGAGAGAAGGGGAGTGGCAGGGGAGGGAGGGAGGGAGGCAGGGAGGCAAGGAAGGAAGGAAGGAAGGAAGGAAGGAAGGAAGGAAGGAAGGAAGGAAGGAAGGAAGGAAGGAAGGAAGGAAGGAAGGAAGGGATTTCAAAGCTCGGCTGCCTCCGTGGAGGAAATGCCGGGGAGCTTTCCCGCTCCCCACACGCAGGGAGAGAATTAATATTCAGAGGCTGATCTGCATTTGACACCTGGCCACAGAGGCCACTGCCTGCCTGGCAGCTCCTTAGGGCAGCTGGAGGCCTGGCCATGCATAGCTGACAAAGCTCAGTGCACAGCAGCTTCCAGCAAGGCTCGCTGAGCTGATAGAGCCAGAAAAGCGTGTGAGAATGTCAAGTACACATGAAATAGTTCAAGGCTGTGGCTTGGCCCGAGGAGGACCCTGGTGGAGCCCTATTCAGAGCCAAAGAGCAGCTCCTGTTGGGGGGTCACCATCTCTGAGCCATCCAGTCAGCCGTATCAAGGAAAGCGCTTCATACACAGAGCATAGTGAAAACTGCATTTTTGCTCTCGTCCTTTTCAAACGACCTAACAAGTTCCAGAAAGAAAATGAAGGCTGTCTTGGGTCCTGAGACCTTCAAGTGGCCGGTGACCAGGGCCACCTGCAGAAGAGGCGTCCTGCTTCTCCTGGGCTCCACTGGGCCTTCTGTCTGCTGGTATTTGCTGGCCAAGCCCTTAAGTGCATTGCCCAGCCCAGTTCATCTCCAGCCAAGTTCTTCCTCTAGTGCAGGGGTAGGCAACCTCGGCTCTTTTACAACTCACGGACCTCAACTCCCAGAATTCCTGAGTCAGCATAGTCCATGAGTCGTAAAAGAGCCGAGGTTGCCTACCCCTGCACTAGAGGCTTCTCCAGGAGGATCCCTACAATCAGAATCCCACCTCTGGAGTTTGAGCTGAGAGGAGATCCAGGACACGTGGAAGGAAGGATGGAAGGATTTCATACACCCTCCAATATTTGAAGGGCACTCTTGAGAGCAAAGGATTTATCAGTGGCCCCCAGAAATGGGTGCAAGAGAGTCGGGATCCTCCGCCCATTTGCTTCCTTCACCTTTTGATACTTGGGAATCTAACTGTGGGGCAGGTGGGTGGCCTCTGCAGGAACCATTAACCTCCTACCAGGCTCTTCCCGTTTCACTTTCATCCCCAAACAGATTTTTCAAGAGGGGTGGATTTCTCTGATGGGAGAAATGTACAACACAGACTTTTGGGTCAGAAGGCATCTCCGGAATATTATTAATACATTAATAAAATGGCTGCATTGATGCAGGCAGAGATGGTCAGAGGGGGCAAAGAATCCCTGAGTCTGTGCTGACACTGCAGGACAGTCTGTAGAGGTGGGCAAGACAGATGGAAAAATTGATGTCCTAGGAATAAGGGAAATGTACTGGATAGCACCTGAAAGAATATAGAAATAACAGTAACACACTTGATGAGAGCCAATTTAATCTAATGGTTAAGGCACCAAGCTAGGAACCAGGAGACTGTGAATTCTAGTTCTGCCTTGGCATGAAAGCTGGTGACTTTGGGCCAGTTGCTCTCTCTCAGTTCAGAATGTCAGATTCAGCCAACAAAGAAGTCAGTCAATTTCTAATGCAACCAATAAATCCGGGGGGTGGGGGGAGCTGAGCCTGAACTTGTGGAAAAACAGTAGGAAGAAAAAAAATCATAAGAGAGTATACTGTAAGAAAATAATCAGTATGAAAAGCAATCCACAAATGGGATCACATCCTGACGTCATAATGCCCTGTGTAGCATCTCTAGGAGACAGTTCCTGGGCATCACCTGCAGGTATGTTAAAATGCATTGTCAGAAATCAAATATATTTTTACTGATATAAATGTTAGAAATCATATATGGAGGATAAAGACAAACTCGTCAGCTTGGTTCTACGTTCCCTTGGTTCTTCTAGGTTCTAGCCACAATCTTGAGATAGCCGACATAAGATGCAGATTCAGACACCAAACAGAAACACCAGAACCAATAAGAACAAGCTGCAGGATGATCCAGGAATGACCACAGAAGGAAAATCAAACCAGTGGATAAATGATACGAATGAAAGCCAGAAAATGGTTAGTGCAGACATGTCAAACACAAGGCCCGGGGGCCGGATGTGGCCCGCAAAGTGGTTTCATGTGGCCCGCGAAGCCATCCTGGAAACAGTGAGGGAACGGCCCCTGCTGCCTTGGCCCTGGCCCAGGCCGGCTGGGAGCCAATGTACAATTTTGCAGTGGCCATTTATGCTGAAATGCATTCAGTCTTAGCTCCACAAGGCCGTCTAGAAACAGCGAGGAACCAGCCCCTGCCGCATCGGCCCTGCCCCCTGGGTGAATGCTGGGGAGGTGTCACCCTTTGTGAGGAATGAAGAAATGGACATCGCCTGGAAGTGGCCAGCAAATGGCCCTCGCCTACTTCACATATCTGGCTTGATGGGCTCTGCCCTGGTCCCTCCCCTTTCTGTCAGAGACCCTCAGATCTGTCCCACTCCTGCCCAGGCCCCCACAGGCACCCTTGATGCGAATGATGTAGAGCTGGCCACGCCCACCCAGTAGGCCACACCCACTCCATCCACACCCACCCAGTAGACTGCACCCACCCTGGCCACACCCATCCGCCCCCCCCCAGGGCAACCGCAATGCTGATGCGGCCCTCAATGAAATTGAGTTTGACACTCCTGGGTTAGTGAATCACTGATACAAGTTTCCAGCAGAAAAAACTCAAACTGAGATCGATGCAAGACAAAATGTTAGAGCTAGTAGAAAAATACTGTCAAATGAAAAACATAAATAAGCAAAACTTTAAAATATATAACAATCAAAGAATGCTGGGAACTCATGGCATCTCTGCAGAATTATTAAAACTAATGGACAAAGCTGCCATTGAACAAACATTGTCCAATATAATCTATAATGCAAGGACTATTCCAAGGGTTGGGCTGACATCAATGTTTATTACCTCATCTAAAACTAAAGCAAAAAGTGCACTGAATAGCTTCCAATAAACCTTAAAATAGTACCCCAAAGACAGCTCAGAAGTGTGAAGCTGTTTTGAATCTAATATGGATTCATATATTAGAGTTGCTTTTTTCCATAGACCAAATCTGAGGGGATTGAGTTGAGGCAGGTGGATATTTGTGCAAGTTTAGGAAAAGCGTTTGATCCAGAAAGCTTTGCAAGGGTGCTCTAGACTGAAAACCACTGAGACACATCATGTTTATGAATTTATACTGAAGCAAACAGCAGCTGTTAAAGGAGGAGGAAAAACAACAAAATCATTTCTAATATGATGATGAATGCAACAAGGCTGTGATTTCACAATAATATATATTCTGAAACTATTACAAAAAACTTTTCAGAATATAAGGAAATTTCTTTGCTGCCAAGTTTCATTGGGACTTTGCTCTTAGTCTTGCCAGATCTTTGCAAGGAGCAGAAGAGCAGACAAAGGCCCCAGTGACAATCAGGAGACCAGAAGGCTTTGAAATGCAGATTTACACAGGATGACTTAAAAATGCCATGGGCTGACTGTGCAGAAAATGGCACTGCCTTTCAAGGAACAGGCATAGGATACGACATTCAAGAAAATGAAATTGGAAAATTAGGATAAGTTGTAAGTAATGAAAAATATTAAGTACTTCAATGACTTACGTAAAGAAAAGACCAAGGGCAACAGTGCTAGAAGAAGACCCATATCTTGGCTGAAAAATACATAGATGCTGGCAAATATACAATGGGAGGAGGAGGAGGAGGAGGAGGAGGAGGAGGATACCCAGAGAACCACCACCCAAGCACAACATAACTATTAATAATTGCAAGGCTTTACCTTTATTTCTTTAAAGTGGTACTGAGAGAGGATGTGTTTCTGGTTTCTATTTTCCATGTAGTCAGATTATCTGACTTGCACCCTTGTCGAGCAAAGCGTGCTTGGAAGCCGTAAGCCAGGGGTAGGCAACCTTGGCTCTTTTATGACTCACTCATGGACCCCTGCCCTAAGCCAAGGTGAGACTGAGGGACAATCAATTCCCCCCCCCCCGACAGCCAGGCTGCTGCATCAGCAGGAAAACGATGCTGTTGCTCATGGATGGCACTGGGCACCTGGCCTGGTCCTGCTTATGACCAGGGACTTTGTGTGAGCTCGGGCCCTTTAAAGGCTGGGGCTGTGGGGCAGCTAGGAAGGCAATCTGAACTGAAGGAGCCGGGGAAGATGAGCTGAAGGTGCCCTCACCCACCTGGGTTATTCCTTTGCAATTCTGGGCCTCCCACAAAGGTACAGGCACTTCCTTCACTTCTAGGCACAGCAACAAGAAAAGCTACAAAAACTCTCCTATGACATTGTATTAAATTATTAGTATTCGTTGAATGAATAATAGGACATCCTTTGCACAGTCTAAACAATCTTCCAGAAGAGCTTCCTATAGATGGAAGCTTGTTCGAAAGGCAGAAAAAACAGGCTCTTTGGGCAACTGCATAATTTATGGAGACACGTCCTTCTAACCTTGCCTATCAATGTATTTGCAACCATAAAAGCATCCCACCATCTTGTTAGTTTGCAAACTACTGGTACAAATCCCTAAGTCTCCTCCACAACAGAGTCAATATGTGAAACCGCCAAAAGGAAGCCATGCACAACCCCGAGGAGGCTGCCTTTTGAGCAGCCTTCTCCGCTTAGGTAACCAGCCGTCTCTTCCGAAAAGGATGTGCAAAAGGTAGCCATTGTGCTAAGCAGCTCCGTCTGTCTCCTTCCTTTGCCGCCCTCCCTTCTTCTTCCTGCTTGGGGCAACCCCGGGGGTCCCCACCAGCTGCAGATGTTCTGCAGAGTCTTGGGGTGGGGGTGTGTGATGTTGCTGCACAGCTCATTCTCAGGCTGATCAAGATTTACAAGTCTTGATAAACTTCACCAAGGAAGGAAAAAAGGAGGGTTTATGTAGATTGGAAATAGTTCATCTGCTGGAATTCCTGTGACCCCTCCCTTTCTTCCCAATCAATCTTGCTAAAAACATACTCTGCGAGAGAGAGCCACGCTTACAAAACAATCACATTTGGGTTTAGGCAGACCTGGCAGGGCAGGGCTGATAACCACAATCCCCCCTCCCCCCCCCATTGCTCCCCAGGATGCTTCCCACTGAATTGCTTTGGATCTCGGAGGGAGGCAGAAAAGGGCTGGAGAAAAGAGGCGGCTTAACTGCCTCCACAACTCAATCAATTCCATCTAGTGTCTAGTCTGCTTTGGAGGGGGGGCAACTCAGGTACGCAAGTGTTTTAAGTGACTTTCAGATGCATTTTGGGGGGTATGATCTTGCATAAGATTTCTGTAGTCCCCCCCCCCAAAAAAGGAAGACATTCCTGAATCCAGCAAGCTACTCCCAGAGGAGAAATTATGGAGTATCCCCAAAAATAATTCAGGGTAAGTTCTGAAGAAATCTCTTCATCAGAAAAGGTGCAGGACGTTTCCCCCCCCCACTGAGGTGATCTCCTTGGGGCTCCCCTTTACAAGGACAACGCCCCTTTTGTTCCCCTGCTCCCTCTTTCCCCCTTTCTCTGCTGTTCCCTATGGTTTGGATGGGTGGGAGGGGGGAGCCCAGCTTTGTCTCTTTAATTGCCTTCCAGGCACTCCTGGACTGCTGGACCAGTCCCCTGCCCCCTCACAGCTTCCTAGGCTTGAGAGGGAGGGGCTGTCCAGGGCCCCCCCTACTGGCTCTGGCCTCAGACAGGACTAGAACCCTGGTCTCCACTTTCTAGCCTGGGGCCTCCGCCACTGGATCAAAGCGATTTCCCTTAATCTACTGGAGGATCAGTCATGCGGACGATTCTGCCTCTTTCAGATGGAATTAAACTTTTCTCTTCCTAGGAAGAGAGCCTCCTTTGCCACTGCTGCCCTGTGGAACACTCCAGGTGAGATGCCCCCCCCTGGTCTTCCACAAAAGGGGGCTGGCATGGGGAGCCCAGAGGGGAGAGCGGCTGTGGGGCGGGCTGGCGCCCTGAGAGCCCTCCCCTCCCCTTTTAAACTAATTTCTAATAGATTTTAATTTCAATCATCTTGCCGCCAACAGGGAGAGAGATGGGCTGTTGAGAAATGTGATATAGATAGATGGGTGGATGGAGAGGGAGGGAGGGAGGGGGAGAGAGAGAGAGAGAGAGAGAGAAGACTGCCCAGACTTTAACCTAAGGGGAAAAGCTAAATTGATAAAAAGCCCCCCCCCATTTAAGTCTCTCCAAGGGAGGGCCAAGCTCTGTTTCACAAAGGCTAGCAATGAGTACGAAGTTTTGGCTAATCCTTTTAAACAAATGTAATTATTTTTACCCCTTGTCTTGAGTCTGTCTATGGCTTTTAGCAAGTTTCCTTTGAAGGTAAACAGGCTTAATTTAAGGTTATTGCTTTTTGCAACTGAGCCTTTCAGGCTCCAGTTGCTGCAATGTTTAAACTGAGACACGCCTGAGGCAGTTTGAAGGGGGGGGGGAAACAGAGTTAGTATTTCTTTATTCTGGGAGGCTGTTGTGAGTCTTTCTTGCTTTGTTCTTGATTCCTGTGTTTTTAGGGGTACAGTGAAGGGACTGGGGGGGTGCATTCTTACTACACTGTGGAAGGAGGGGAGAGGGAGAGAGGAAGAAGGGCCGACCAGCCAGCTGGTTAGTGGTGCATATGAATAAATATGGATAAATTCATTATACATTTGTCAGTGAAAGGGAAAGTGATTCAGCAAAGGAACTGCCCCACTGAAGAAATTAAAACCGGTACTTCTTTTTTTTTTACGGTTTGTAACATTTTATTAGATTATAGAATAAAATACAAAAATACAAAAGCAAATAGTAGGACACAGTGGGGAGGAAAAAGGGGGGGAAAGTGAGGGAGAGAAGGGAAAAAGAACAGACTTCCTCTGTTGCAGTAGAAGGAAGCATTAACATCAAGCCTCAACTTTTTACTTTTCCATAATATTATAAACTAGCCATTTCTATAACAACAAATGAATCTAATCAGTAAAACCCAAAATCCCCCCCTTTTTTTAGTCATCAAATTTTTGACACCTTGCTAAGCACTGGTGGTAACTCAAATATTGTCATGTCCTAAAAGTGGTACAATCTGTGAAAAGGTTGAAAAGCCCTGTTTTAGATGAGCAAGCGGAAGGACTTTGTGTCAAATTTACAGATGATGTAAAATTGGGTGAGACAGCCTACTCTAGACTAGAGAAAGAATATTCAAACGATCTTCTATAAGAGAAGTGGCCGAAAGTAAGAGGCAAGTGCAACATTCTTAAGTAAGTAAATGAAAATAAAATGCACCGATACTGGATGATGGAGGGAAACTGGTAACAATATTTGTAAAACGGAATTTGGAGCCACAGACCGACTGCAGACCGAAGATGAACCAAGATGAATCAATATTACAATGCGGATGTAAAACAGGCAAATTCAATTTTAGGCTGCAGGACTGGAAGCATGATGTCCAGATCTCAGAAATGAATTGTTTGATAAGCATTTGTAAGCATCAGGAAGACAACAGCAGTGCCAACAACAGATCACGTGACACAAATCTCATTTCTTTCCTTGACAAGGTGATCCATCTGAGCCATGGGTGGAAGAGGGTGTCCACAGAGGCTGTGCTTTCTCAGTCTCGGGGGGCCTTTAAGGACCGTTCCCGGATGGTCCCCCTGGCTTTCCTGTCCCTTGCAGACGGCTGGAGGAGATGATTCCAGCTTCAACTTGGTTCTGCCTGGTCAGAAGAGCACAAGCTCACCAGGTCCCAAGCAGGTCTTTGAATAACAGGTTGTGCATCTGATGCCAGCATTTCTCTTCCCACTACACAGACTAAGAAAAGGGGGGGATGGTCTTCAAGCAGGATAGCCTTAGGCCAGGGCTGTATGTAGCTCCCATTGGGGTGGCCTGCAGAGCCCCCCCCCCTCCGTAGCCATTTAACATGCAAAGATTATAAGGCTACAGCAGGGGAAATGGAGAAATGCGTGGAATTGATCCTCGCAAGCACTATGGCTTTCCACTGCGTGACAAGAGTTGATGTGTCCAGCCCACCAAACCACACGCTGCAATTCAACAATGAGACTTGCTTCAGTCCAGCACAATTGCAGCTGCAGCAATTAAAGGGAACAGCCCCAAACCACGCTGACCCATGGCCTGCCAGTCTGGGGCCATCTAAGGCCACCCACCCCTTTGCCATCTCTCTGAGAACAGAACCGCTAGTTTGCAGCTGCTTCCTTTCAAAGTGGTGAAAGGGCCACCTGAGGGCAGGGGATGCTGGGTTCCCACACACATCACTCCCCCAGCACTTCCCACATTTTGGGGTACTAAACTGGGGGGAGGTCCTGATGGAAATTGGCACTTGCAGCCTCAGGATGAGCAACAGCATCTTCCTTGTCAATGTCTTCCCTCTTTCCTCTTCCTGCAGCCACTGATTTTCATTCAGCCTCTGGGGACCTTCTGAGCTGCCTTGGCTGCCACCACGCCTAAGCCAGGGGATCTGGAAGCAGAGTAGCTCAGCCTGGAAGGCGTCTCCTCTGAGCCTAGAGCCCCATTTAAACTGCAGCAGCCTCCAGCAGTTGGCTCGAGCTTCCTGCAGCGCTCCTGGCCCCAGCCGTGGGGGCAAAGAGCAGCTGAAGATCCACTAGGGACTGGGGCAAGAGAGCAGCAGCTGACTTGCTAATGGCTCCATGTGTATGTCAAGCAACGGGGGGGGGGCACACTGGAGTAACACAAGCGCTGCCACCCCCATGATGACAGCCAGGAACTGCCCAGTCAGTTGATGGCTTTGAAGGTCGCAGAGTCTGAACGGCTCCCCAATCCAGGCCCCAATGAAGGTCCTCCGGCAGGATGGCCAACCCCAAGATGATCTGAATCCCAGCTGGCAGGAACCTAGAGAACCCCTTTCTGCAGTCACCCCCACTTTCCCAACCCCCTTCCCCAAAAGGGCAAAAGCAAGCCGGATCCAGGGAGATGGTCTTCAATCAAGGACTCACAGCTCACAACTTTAAAGCAGACAACAGCTTCAAGGAAATGTTGCTAATCCAGCCACTCAAACCTTGTGCCCCTATTCCTCCCTCAGAAATAACTACTATCTCAAAAGAATCCCAGATAGCAGCACTAATCCCAGACTTGCTCAAGATGTCCAACTCACATCCAGCCTGGAGGGACTTGAGTGACCCCGTCTGCCCCAGCAAAATCATCCTGTGCCTCTGCCCGTTTCCCCTAAAATGGTCTGAGGGGTAACCCACGAAGCAGAGCGAGGTTGGGCCACTCCTGCTGCCCTGGGCTCAGCTCGGCCAAGTGCTCGGCGGCGCCCATCACTCCAGGCAGGAGTCTGAGCGTCCATTTCTCTAAGCAGAAGACCTGGAAATGCATGTCCTGGCTGCATTAACATGAGGGGCAAGTACATTAAAAATAAAATAAAGGACAAACTGAAGCTACAAATGAAGGGTGGACTCAATCCCAAAATTAGCTGCTGGGCAGAAAAGACCCCCAAAGAGTTGCTTTTTCAGCAGCCTGGAAAAGATTCCTGAAACGGGAAGGAATTAATATAGCCTTGATGGGATGCTGGGACGCTCCCCATCCGCTCAGATGCCCGGGGAGCCCCCCCCCCCGATCCAGTCCTCAGTTTCTCTCAGAAGAAAGCTTTCTAGGACACACAGGCTGCTTTGTATGGCGGGACATGCCTCCGTGGTAGGAAAGATTCAGCCGAAGAGTTCGGGCCTTTGTGAACAGACGCTTCTTGTTCAGTAGGACAATCCTCCTTCATTTTCACAGCAGGCTTGGATGGATATGGAGAGCGAGCACTATGATCAGCCCTGATTCCACATTATTGGAATGGCGCAGCAGAGCACCCCAAGGGCCCCATGCAGCTCCCCCCAAGAGTTCTGCACGGAGAGCATAGGTACCTCTGCCTTCAGCTACTGCTAAGCACACCTTGGAGCTCCGCTTGGGGATTGAGGACACAACACCCCCCTTCAACTGCCACCCTTTGGTGTACTCCAGGGGTGTCAAACTCAATTTCATTGAGGGCTTCATCAGCATTGCGGTTGCCCTTGGGGAGGGTGGCCTACTGGGCAGGCGTGGATGGAGTGGGTGTGGCCTACTGGGTGGGCGTGGTTTCGGCAGGCAGAGGGGCACTCTCCTCACAGCACCGAGAGGTTGAGCCGGGCGGTGCAAAGCTCGCCAACTTTGCACCTTGCTGCCTGCTGAAACTGGGCAGGCTGGGGGCTAGGCAGCATTGCACTTCTCATCAGATTCACGCCACCCAGCTCAGCTCTTGGTGCTGTGAGGAGAGCGCCCCGCTGCCTGCTGAAACCGGGCAGGCTGGGAGCTGGGCAGCCTCGCGTTTCTTTTTGGATTTGGGCCGCCCAGCTCAGCCTCTCGGCGCTGTGAGGAGAGCGCCCCGCTGCCTGCCGAAACCCCTCCCCCGGAGCCCATCAAGCCAAATATGTGAAGTAGGCGAGGGCCATTTGCTGGCCACTTCCAGGCGATGGTCCATTTCTTCATTCCTCACAAAGGGTGACACCTCCCCAGCATGCACCCAGGGGGCAGGGCCAACGTGGCAGGGGCTGGTTCCTCGCTGTTTCCAGACGGCCTTGTGGAGCTAAGACTGAATGCGTTTCAGCATAGATGGCCACCACAAAATTGTACATTGGCTCCCGGCCGGCCTGGGCCAGGGCCAAGGCAGCAGGGGCCATTCCCTCACTGTTTCCAGGATGGCTTCGCGGGCCACATGAAACCACTTCGCGGGCCGCATCCGGCCCCCAGGCCTTGTGTTTGACATGTTTGGTGTACTCTCTACCACCACGTTGCCCACATGGTGACTGAACAAGAAGTGCAATCTCTCGGTCACCCAACGAACAAATACAACTCTTAGAGAGAAATAAGTTGCCTCCATCAAGTGAGACTGCTGGAAAGTCCCAAGTGGATCTAGTGCCTGCATAGTTTCCGAAAAAACAAGCTATTTATCAGATGACACAATTTTGAAATGACAAGGCATAGGACAGAATGTCAGCACCACAAACCAATCTGGATGCTCAGTTGGAAGGAGAGCCCTCAAGTTGGCCTACAACCCTTTTAAAAGGCCAGAAACCCTGACCCGGGAGCAGGACTGGCCCCAACGCGGCCTTCACAGGGACATTAAGGGCAGCTGAGGGTGAAGGCGGGCCAGTTCAGGGAACAAAACCAATTGGACCCCCAGAATGATAGTGATGGCTGATAGGGTAACATTGCCCAATTGTTCCCATCTGCCTAAGCCTTCAGACCCACAGATACCCAAGACCATCTGAATCCCTCCCCTCGACGAAGGCATCTTTTCCGTCATGGCTCAGCTTCTCCACCAGGTTCCCCAGGTGGGCTAGACTTTCCATTACACGGAAGATAAAAAGTACCCAAGAAAAAAAGGGGGGCAGTGACGCTGTCAGAGGCAACTCCCAGACATATTCTGTGTAGCTTCGGGCACAATCGATCCTTCTCAGGTTGAAAGTAGTCATTTTGGTGAGATAAAAGGCTGTCTAGAAAAAGGCTTGCTTAAAGTCTGCTTGCACGATCGATCACTTCACCCTCTGCTGCCATATGAACAAACATTCCTGGACAATCAGGGGTCTTCTCCAGCAGAGATGCCCTAGACCCCAAGCTGAAGAGCCCCCCGAATTCCCCGAATTGTTAATGGGACAGGAAAGACACATTCCAAATGCATGAATTAATGATAGAAAATCCTCTTAGTTAATTACATTTCATTGTAATCATGCTTACATTTAAATTACAGGAAACCAAACTGAATCTCTTTTTTTGGAAGCGAGGCTGTCAGCCTCTGCTCAGCAGCCAAGCGTAACCCTCAGCCTTCCTGCCCTGGGTCTGGGCGACATACGTGGGTAGGAAACAACTTTCCACCAGGTTCTGAGATGGTTTTCAAGATCATGAAACACAGGTTCGCTCAATCAACTCCTAGGCCAAAAAAACAACAACACCCCCCCCACCCTTCTGGGGTTTGTTTAGTATATCCTGGTTCGTAAGTGTGGCTTCTTTCTTCAGACAAGCCTGATTTGGTGGTTCGCCCACCCGGTGAACTGAGCCGCAGAAACGTCTGAAGCTTAGTCAGCCGCTGGCATCGGCAGGAGCAGCAGGCCAAGGCACCTTCCCCGGAGCCACCTCTGGATTCACAGGATGTCCAAGACTAGCCACGCTTCTCCGCCTGCACAAGGCTGGAGATTCCCCAAAGAGAGACTTTCAGAAGCTCTCTGGCTCAGCAAACATCGGACAACTTTAAAATGCCGTCTGCAGAGCCCCTGACTGGATTGACTGCTGTTTGTTCAATTAATAAGCCCCCTCAATCTTCCAAGCAACTCTAGATCAAGGTATCAGGGAAGGATAAGACCCGAGCTGATCGCACAGAAATAATGGCAAGACGCAGCAAGCAAAGGTCTGCCACGGGCGTGGGCAGGACTTGGCCGAAGCATGAGCCGGTCACACAAATGCACACTGAACAAACCGCTGCCCTCATTCATGAGGCAGTTACAAAATGGGAAAATAGAAGTTTCTTTTGGCAAAGAAAGAAATCTGCTAAAATAGATGTGTCTCTGTAATAAGTACTTGGTTTTGACAAAGGTCAGCAGTGAACCAAGTTTCCAGGAGAGGGGTGGGGAAGGGCAGACAGCTGGACTTCAGACCAAAGGGAGCCATGCAGGGGCTTTTGGAGTGGGGAGCAGAAGGGCAGCCGAGGTCACAGATGAGCTGGGGGGGGGGAGGCTCAGCCAACCAGTAGGAAGAGGGTTTCAGGCCCAGGGCCGGGATTTTGCCCCTAAGGTCACATATACTGACACTGTGCAGAGCGAAAACAACCTTTTTGCAGCTGGAGAGACCAGTAACTCCAGGCGTCTCCCACCATTGGTCCACACAGAGTGATAAACAGATCAGGTATAAATGCTTGATGGGTGGCAACTGACCCAGAAGCTTTAAGGTTCCCCTGTGCAGAATTATGAAAGCCAAGAAGCCCTGCTGGGCCAGGCCAAGCGCCCCCTCCCTGCACCCTCTCTCCCCCCCCCAGGGCCTCCAAGGGAGAGATGGAGAGCAACTTCCCTCCTGACTCCCAGGGTGATTGGCAGACAGGCGGATCAACCCACAGGGGTGGGGTGGGGGCTTCAGATCTGCTTGCAAGGAGAAGGCACTGCCACCTTTAGAAGAAGCAGCCACTGCCGCAATGAGAGGAGAAAAGCTTCAAGGCCCTCGTAGGGGTCCTGGGAGTGATTTTTCTGGAGAGCCCCCTCTCCCGGCCAAGCCTCAAGATCCAGCAGGAATTCAGCTCCATGTGGTGGTGGTGGTGGTGAGGAAGAAGCCCCCACTTTCTACACTGCTTTGAGGACAGTTTCACTGTTGGAGGGTCCCTCTCGCCAGCTGAACTGCCACCCCGATCCAGGAAAGACAGGAGTGGCCCAGGACATTTCGTCCTTCCCCTCACGATCCAATCCTGCTTTGGCAGAGCCTCAACAGTAACAGAATACCAGGGTCGGAAGGGACCTTGGAGATCTTCTAGTCCAGCCCCCTGCTCAAGCAAGAGTCCCTATACCAGGGGTAAGCAACCTTGGCTCTTTTATGACTCGTGGACATCAACTCCAGAGTTTCCCAGCATGGCTCAGCAGGGAAACCTCACCCTTTCCCCTCAGCATGGCTGGCTCAGGAATTCTGGGAGCTGAAGTCCACGAGTCATAGAAGAGCCAAGGTTGCCTACCCCTGTCCTATACCATTCCAGATAAGTGGCTGTCCAGTCTCTTCTTAAAAACCTCCCGTGATGGAGCATCCACAACCTCTGGAGGCAACTTCTGTTCCACTGGTTAACTCATAGCCGCAAGAGGCAACCCCTTCAGCCAGCTGGGGGTACAGCCGGAGAGGGAGGGGCAGCCACTTCAGCAACAGCCAGGCTCTGGCTGTCCACCTTCATGGGGCGTGCTGCCCCCTCCTTTCTCCTGCAAAAGAAGCTGGGGGTGGGGGGGGCGGCAGGCGGCTCTTCCTGGGCTCCAAAGGGAGGCGAAAAGACTGCCCTGATGAGGACCGGCAGGCTGGCTGCACCAGGTTCTTCAGGAGGCCCCACTGGCGAAATGGAGGAGGGGAGGGGGCAGTCAGAGATTCCGCAGGGACAAGAGGGGGAAGGTCTGGGGGGGGCATATCTCCTTAGCTCCAGAGTTGAAAGTTGGTCCTTTTATTAAGGGGGGGGGGGTTCCTGACAGGCCTCTTATTAGGGACAGCTGCTCTGCTCCCTTCCCCACTCTATCTGGGGTCCCCAAAATGCCCCCCACAACCTCAATTCTGCTGTGCTTGCAGAAATCCTCTTTCAGGCAATCAAGGCAGTGTCTCCAGAGACACCCAGAGGGAGCAGGGAGCAAAATCTTATTTATGTGGCCTTAAGAAAAGGAAATGCTCATTTCTCTTTTCCTGCCGAAGACCAAACACCGAATAACGGTAATTTCAGGTCACAAAATAGTAACTGCAAGGCAGTAAGTAAAATTGTATTTTATAGAAGCATACCTATGAAATTAATTTGGCTTCTCTCCATCCATTAGTGCAGTGGTTCTCAACCTTTTTAATGCCGCGACCCCAACCGGTCGTAAGTCGAGGACTAAACCGGTCGTAAGTCGAGGACTAAACCGGTTGTAAGTCGAGGACTACCCAACCGGTCGTAAGTCGAGGACTTTCCCTGCCCGGGAGCACCGCGCATGCGTGGTTCCGCCTCCTGTGCCGGCCGAGGCGTAGCTGGCAAGCGGCAGAGAAGGAGCAGGCCGACCACCAGCTGGCCCAGCCCAAGGGAGGTAAGGCACCCGCCGGAAAAGGGGGGAAAAATGGCGGACAAAAAAATGGCGGACAAAAAAAATGGCGGACAGCCTTGCTTGGCGACCCCCGTGAAATGGTCGATCGACCCCAAATGGGGTCCCGACCCACAGGTTGAGAACCACTGCATTAGTGGTTTTACAGGCTTTCCTGGCTATTGCTTGACATTTTAATTGGGAGATCAAAGGTGGCAGCCATTAGGAAGATTGAGCTGCTGAAGCCGGGCACAACGAGGCGACCCGTTTCTCCTGCCGCTTTAAAGGACCCAGAGGCACAGCGGACATGTTAATTATTAATTCTCAGTGCTGGAACAAGCAGCCCTTACAATCCCATTGGCCCAGCAGCCTCCACACTTTTAAAGCCCCCCCATCTCCTGGCCTCAAATGGGGGGGCTTCCAGGCACCCCTTGCTTGTCTCAGCTCAATCAGGATCCATGGAGACTAGGAGCTCTGCGTGGCCCCTGGCTTCTCTCAGGTATTGACCCGTGCCCCATCCTGACTCTTTCTCACTGGCGATTATTTTGCTTACTGAAGCTCTTTTTGCTCCTCAGAAGACCAAAAGGAGCCCCCCTCCCAAGTACGGATCATAGGTGTCATCTCTGCCCAGCAGCATCCAGCTCACTGGCCAAGGAAAGGGCCAACCTGGCAGATGGGGCAGCTCCAGCCCCAGGAAGGAGGTCTCTGCATCCTCTTACCCCCTTTGCTGGAGCTGGGGGTGGGATGGGAGGGGTAGGCACTTGCAAGGATGCAGATACAGCCTCCCTCCCCCCCACACACATAGCCAGGGCCCCTGCTGCTCCCCCAGGCTCTCAGGCACTGTGCCAGTGAGACCTGGGCGGTGGAGGTCCTCTCCTTACGCTCCATCTGCCTTCGGGAAGACCTTCCAGGCTGGCTCTTCTCCAAGCTTTGGGGTGGATGGGCTGCCCAGGGACGGCGAGTGTCCATGCATTGTGAATGCTAGCCTAGGGGGCTGGGAATTGGGTTACTTGGATTTTATTCAAATGTTTATCTCTTTTGTCACTGAGCTGCTCAGAATTATGGTATATACTGGTAAACTGGGCGGCCATAACCATGCAAGGCAGAAGATGGACCCAGCCCCCCTCCCCCGCTAAGGTTCGGGAGCAGATCCCAGCAGAAGCATGAGTATGAGGGCTGGGTATGAGGGGCTTTGAATCATGGTCAGAGATCTGGCACTTTGGGGTAACAATCCCGGACCCCCTGGGACATCCAAGGAAAGAGAGGGGCTCTCTTCTCTTTTTCAGCCGCTCTTGGTCTTGAAAATGGCCTTCCTCTCCAGGAGAGGCACCAAGGGAATGGCCGGATGAGCGTGCCTCCGTTTCTGAAGGAGTCTCGGAGACGTCCCGAGCCTTCTGCACCGCACTGCCACAAAGAAAGGGAAGCCTTATTGTTCTGTCCCCGTCTGACACACACACACCCAAACAGCCAGCCGAGGGCTAAATAACTTCTCCACACTCCACGCCACAGATAAGAAACTTGGCAGCAGCTCCGTACCTGCCTGCCAAGAACTTTTACTCAGAGAACACAGAAACAAAAAACAATACACACAGTTTGAAATTCAATCCACAGCAAACTACTTCGCCAGAGATTTAGCTTTGTCCGTCACAGAGTCCAAATGGCCACCACCTCCCTTTTATAGCCTGTGGGGTGTGGTCCAGTGACTCAGCTTAATCTCTGGCATGCCTCCTTTTCTGCTGCGCACGCTTGTCGCGCCTACACTGGCGTGGATCCAGCCACAACGTATCTTCATCACTATCCGAAACACCTGGCTCCTGGCCAATCTCAGAAACACCCGGCTCCTGGTCAATCTCTTCTCCGTCGGGAGATACCTGAGGCATTGCCAGAGAGGAGGGTCCTGGAGAGGGAGGCCTGGCCATCTCCTCTCCTTCATGTTCGGAGCCTTCTTCCTCCGATAAGAGGGGCTCACAAGACGGAGCCACAACACTTATGCCGCCATTCAGTACTGCTCATTCGGAAAGCAAACACCAAATTCTACTTCCACAAACTTTTGGAAAATGCTGCTCAGCACTTGTCTCCCCTTCTCATTATGGCCAGAACTCCCAAATGCGGTGATAAAAATTACACACGATTTTACATCTGTTAAGTACAAAGACAATAAAATTCTGGACAAAGAAATTCTAATGAACATTTGTTGCTGATTATGTTATTGTCACCAGTGAGCTCAAATTGTTCTTGGCCTCCCGCTTCTCTTTGCACAGCAGAGTATTAATTATTTCCAATGAATAATACATATCCAAATATAAAGTCTACGGGGTGTTGGGCATGAGGGAGGCTTTCTGGGAAGCCTGGGGCTAGCCCGCCTCCCCAGAACCCGAGGGAAGAATGGAAGAAAACGGCGCTGGTGAGCAAGGGACGTTTTTTCAGCACCCCATAGCTGACCTCCTCACCACCTCTGTGGAACAAGGGTAGCTTCCAGGCTCTGCCCCTGCAGGGAAGGCCACCAGTCCTTGGACACCTTCAGGCTGGACAAAGCGGCAGGCGTGGTTCTGCTCAGCGCCTTTATCTCTCGGGACATCGGAGGCATGGAGAGGCGCTGCCCAACATATCTTCATCTTCTCCATGAGGTCCTTGGTGAGGGCCAAGACAGAACATCCCCCTTTTGGCCAGTGGGGAGACTCTGCATTTTTTTCTCTGCAAGGAGAAGAACAGCTAAAGAAAGTGACCCCTTTCCAGAGTCACATGGTCCTTGGGATGAACAGCCACTCAGCTCAACTTGTGTCCCATCCTGGCCCTCGCAGCCTCCAGATATTGATAAGGGCTTCCACCGCATCTCCTATTCACCTCTGGATGGTGCTGTGTTAAGAAGATTCTGACATCACCGCACCTGTCACTAGGGTCGACAATGGTGTGGAGGAGAGCATCCCACATCAATATCAAATCTCTGATCAATAGCAGGAAGGAGAACCGTTGTGCCCATCACAGCCAAACTCCCAATTTCCACAGGAGAATGCCATGCTCAATTGTGCCAGAAGATCTGAGCGATCTGAGAGGGGCAGAGACCGCTGCACTCCCACTTTCCAAATAAATAAATAAATTTAACAATCAAATTTATTGGCCACCCACAGGGTAACTCAGGGCGACTTACAAATCCTAAACGTTTACTTGTAAGAGTGACCATGTCATTCCTGATCTACCCTCTGGTCTGAATCCTAACTGAAGGGGATCCACATAATCAGTTCCATGCAGGATCCTTTGCAGTTGCAGGTCTCCAAGATCCTCCTGGGGACTGGGTGAAGTCTTCTACAACTGTGGAGTCCAGAGATGGCTCTTCAACTACTACTTCTTAAAGGTGACACGTGTCTCTCGCTCCCTCCACCATTTCCTCCCCTCTGCCTTTGGCTGCCCAAAGGATCCTGGAGGGTACGCATTAAGTATTATATTTGAAAGTAACCTTTGACCCAGCGTCTTTTTTTTGGGGAGTTCAAAATGTTTTTGTTGCATGCAGAAATAAAATATTTGTTTTCTTTGTAGCAGTTCATTGATTTCATAAATGCAACACACTATAGTTTTTTTATACATAGCATAAAGGTAAAAAAAACTATATATGCAGTGTTATCTTCATTTTAGATGTCAAAAGAGTTTTGTGGCTCCCAGTGTTTTCTTTTCTGTGGGAAAAGGATCCAAGTAGCTCTTTGAGTGTTTAAAGTTGCCGACCCCTGACCTAAACATTTAAGGCTGTTGAAACATGTCCTCAGAGGTTTAATTTCAGCTTCTATTTCTTCTAGTCCACTATTTCTGTTGAAAAAGTTTGCATGTAAGTTAAAGCCAGTAAGGTAAGATTATGCATGTGTGTATATATGTATGCATGTATATATGTATGCATGTACAGGATGCGTCTTATATAGTTGCCCATCTCTGGTTGGCTCCTAGCAACAGTGATAAGATCTTTAAAAAAAACAATAAAAACCATCATACCCAAGCCCTAATTTGTGCCCTAAATCATCTCTGCAGTGCATAAAGCCCGCAACTGCCAGGCTCCAAGCCCCTCCTGTCCCAATGTACAACCTTGGCGCCCTCTCTTTCCGATTCTGGACCAGCTGCTCCAGGTTGCACGGAATTGCCCCCCCCTCGTTACCAATTCCTCCAGCGGCAGGGGAGGCAGCCTTGTATAGCTGCCCAGCACTTGTCCTGGCCTCTGTAGCCCAAAGCCAAGCGGGGGGGGGGTGCCCCAGGGGAGCCTCCCCCGCTGCCCATGAGCAGAGGCTGCCTGGCTGTGATCCTGGGTGCCCTGGCAGCAGCCACAAGTTCCCCACCCCTGAATTGCTGGGCTCAGCCTGGCCGGATCGTGGCCTTTCTCTTCCACGCACGTCAGGCAAGAGCTTTGTTGGGCAGCTCCAGGATCTTTCGCACTGGCCTTTGGGGCCCTGAATGATAAATGTGTCTTTTCCGGCCCTTTGGCCACTGCTCCCTTTCCACACTTGCTCGCCAACAGCAAACAGCACTTGCTTTTCTCTGGAAATCAGAAATTTAAATGGATGCATTTTCCCGCCTCTCTTGCCTTTAGGGTTTTGCTTCTCTTCAGCTACTTTAATTTACCAGCACTTAATTTTCTGTAGTTGGTTTTTTTGTTTGTTTCATCTTCTACGATGTCACGAATTTCAGTCCAAAGCTCTTTCGTCACCCCATTTATCAATTCTAATCCATCTAATCCACTCTTTATTTTCACCATATAATCCTGTGGAACTTCCTGAGGATGAGCCCTTTTTTGTTTTGTTTTGTTTTGTTTTATTTGTTGTTGTTTTTGGCTTAGGAGGCTCTCTTGCGGGGCGATTGTGACCCTGAGCCCTATTCAGCCTCAGGTCTCCGTCCACCCAGCCCACCAAGCCCAAACCTTCACGGCAGGCCCTGGGCCAGGCTGAAGTGTGTTTATGCTCCGAGGGTCTTGTGGAAACCCTCGTGAACAAGTGCTAGTTGGTTGGGCGAACCCACCCCACAAGCTAATTTGCCATCCATTCATATCTATCATCAGGCGATTTTATGCCAAGTGCAGAAAATTTTGAAAAAAGAGCTACCCACAGAACTTAAAGGGCCCAGGAAAAAAGATAACAAATCCACCTGAATTTCAGTTTCATCCCGCTGTTCTCTGCCCCCTGCACATCACGCAGCCCGTCCTCCTCCTCCAGCACATCCCTGCATTATTTCATTCATTGCCTTTTGTTCCTTAAACTAAGGGAGAAACCGAGAAGGGTCAGTTTGTGTGATCAAAGAGCCTGAGAGCAAACAAATCCTTCATAACAACAAGGCCCAGATGTCAAGTGGTTTCCCTGCTGGGAAACATCTGGCTCTTGAATATTATCATAAGGTTTGCACAGGAGCGAAAAGGGCATAAAATACAAACTTTGAAACTGTTATTCATAGATTTGCTTTAGGCTGATTGGTTGCCAGTTTTCTGCTTAATTATGGTGGGCCTGGCTGATCCAGAAGCCCCCTGCCCAGCCCCAATCTCTGCCTCTGAGTCTTTGCATTTATTCACATCCTGATCTTGGGGAAGGCTGAGACTTGGCCAGGCTCTGAGCAAAAGCAGTGGCAATTCTAGGACTCCAGATGGCAAACAATAAAATATATTTGTTTGGAGATACTTAGAAATTAGGATTAATCAAGAATACGAACCGACCCTGGAAGTTTGCTTTTTATCTTGGACTTTACTCTAACTTGGATAATAAGTTCTTCCCTATACTTGAGTTGGATTGAGGGAAAGTGAACTTAAAATGGCGATGGATTGATACTTTTCAGCAAGAAGTGAAAGTGATTTCCGGTCTGGAACTTTTGTTACTTTTAACTGGCGTATTACTTGCTTTGGTTG
>NW_015387268.1:112858-118904 GCF_001527695.2 Protobothrops mucrosquamatus | reverse complement strand
TTGAAAGTTTCGTACCTTGCTGAAATGGCAAAGATTTCTGCTTATTTGAAGAATCACTCAAATGAACAATTTTTATTAATATGGAGAAGATGGATTGTTTATATTCAAAAGAAGCACAGAGTGGTGGAATATAATTTAGGTTTTCAGTAAACTTGTTTTTCTTTTTTTTTAATATATTTTACCTACTCATGTAGAATAACATACTTTGTGGAGTTAGAGATTTTAATATTTGTTTGCTTATATCTGAATATTATCCTGGGATTCGGTTTGGGAAGTCCGGGGTGGGGGGGTGGGGGGTGGGTTTTTTTTTTCTTCCATATAGCATTGTGAAATATTTGTGATGTTTTTTCTATGTTGAAAATAATAAAATTTTATATTGGCAATCAAGAATACGAAATGAGAACATCAAGAGAGTCTCAGGTGTGGTGACCGTGTTGGCCAAATCATCCAAATCAATAAATGTAGGTGTTGATGTTGATTGAACACCAGGGGGAGGGCCACACATAGGAGAGGACAAATGGCTCAACTGCTTTTGACCATCAATTTGAGCCTCTCACTCATGAAGGAGCAGAATCACTTAAGACAGTACCATCCACCCCAATACTTTGCAGGCCCACACCATGACTGAGGGCTTCAAGCTCCAACAAAGATAATTCACTAAAGTAATCAAAGACAACTTGGTCTGAGCTCCTACTCTGGTACCAGTCTGGAAGGGAGCGCGACAATCCGCTTCATCTGGAATTCTCTGTAACTGATTCCCTGTAACCTTCTCCAAAAATTTTCCTCTTTGGCCACTGGGCAGAAGGTGTCCAAATCAGACAGATCCAGAGATAGCTTCTCCAGGAGGAAATGTGTCCCTGCTTCTTTCAAAGTAGTGGGCACTGTCCTTTGTCTCAGTAAACATCTCATGGATCCAGAAAGCCACAGTTTTCCTGACAATCTAAAGGAGCCTAAAGGCCTAAGGGTCACGGATCTAACTCACAGCTTGCAAAGGTCTCATTGCAGAAAACTGTATCTACACCTACCTACATCTACAACAGCGGTTCTCAACCTATGGGTCGTGACCCCATTTGGGGTCGATCGACCATTTCACGGGGGTCGCCAAGCAAGGCTGTCCGCCATTTTTTTCTCCTTTTCCGGCGGGTGCCTTACCTCCCTGGCGCTGGGCCAGCTGGTGGTCGGCCTGCTCCGTCTCTGCCGCTTGCCAGCTACGCCTCGGCCGGCGCAGGGGGTGGAACCACGCATGCGCGGCGCTCCCGGGCAGGGAAAGTTCTCAACTTACGACCGGTTGGGTAGTCCTCGACTTACGACCGGTTTAGTCGACTTACGACCGGTTGGGGGTCGCGGCATTAAAAAGGTTGAGAACCACTGATCTACAAGTTCAAGTGCACCCCAGATTGTAGCCCAAGATGATGCCCTTGTTACTCCTTCAGATCTGCCCATGTCAGAGACCTTCTGCTCATTCTTCCCCAGCAGAAAACGGGTCCCCCAACCAGCACCAGAACCAGATGAAGTTCTCCTGACCGGGTGAGAGCTAGAAAGTGCGGCCCTTCCCCACTCAGGCTATTAGTGAGAGCCCAACCCTCACCTGGTTAACTAACCTCATTTTCTAAGACTGGTTTTCCAGGTGTCATTTTTTTGCTTCATCTCCAGGACATCCTCAGTCCTCAAGAAGCATCCCTGGATCATTATTTCAAGAAAGACTGATTGGTCTAAGAAATCACATGAGAAGTTCCACATTCCTTTTTGCTCTATGCCACTATCCCAGTTTTAGTGCTTTTGATTATCAGAAAACATTTTCCGTATTAAAAATGCCTGTAGAATCAGCACTGCACTTTTTTTTGTTTTCTGATTTTGTTTTCCTAAATGTGACTTCAATAAGCCTACAAAATAAACCCATCAATTTGGAGGAGGAGGAGGAGGAGGAGGAGGAGACAATTCCAGATTTTAAACAATGCCACTTCCAAGCCTGGCAGAAGAGTGCGCACCATGCCCGGCAGGCAGAGGGGAAATGGGATGGGTGAAGGGGGTGGGGAATGTCTCCCAACCAATTTAAATTCTTCCCAAGGATCCCCTTGCCCCTTTCAATTTTCAGAGCATTCAGCTGAGTTGCTTTCAATTTGCTTAAGTCACCAAACCAAAGAGCGATTATACTTCCTTCCCCTTGGAATCAAACCGGATACTGGGGCCCAGCGCAATCTTTTGAATGAGAAAGTACCTAATTTTGCATTTTTGGAACAATAAACAAATGAAGCCATACGCAGAAGGAATGTCATTGTTCAAAATTCTCAGTTGTCCACATTTGCAACTCGGTTTGCCAGTGTGTGAGTAGTTGAGAAAAGGCTGATGAAAAAGAAATATATTAATGAAAATGATAAGCATTATATTTAAAACATTGTTTACAAAATTATGTACATAAAGCAAGATTGTCAACAAAAATGTATCTTCAGAGAAATGTGAATAACAATTCAAATATTAGTGAAAACTTTAAAAATATTTCAAATTCAGCCCACTAAATCTGTCAGATTCACAAATGTGTGGACTTAAAAGGCACTTGGTCTGAAAGACATACTACTTTGGTCTGGTAGTGTTTAAGGTCCCAGGCTGGAAACCAGGAGGCAGGAAGTTCTAGTCCCACCTTAATAAGCATGAAAGGTGGCTGGAATTTGGGGTCTGCATTTTCTCTCAGCCCAGCTCACTTCACAGGGCTGTTGTTGTGAGGAACTAGGCGGAACATTAGGCATGTTAGCTGCTTTGAGTTATTTATAAAAATAATAGTGGCTGGGTAAAAAAATATATTAAACAATCACGACTCCTCCCATCAGCGGGCAAAGTACACGCTTGAAGGCGAGGAGGGTCAACCGGGGACCCCACCGGAGGCTGCATCCTTTGAAGGCAGCTGAGCCCAACCAGGGAGCAGAGACGGGCAGATGATCACCTTCTTCAAACCCCAGAAAGATCTCATCACGAGTCAAAAACTCTCTTCTCTCTTCTAGAATTCTGGATTTACCTGACCAAAAGGCAGATGCTGATGGGTTTTAGGAAAAAGTAGAGACAGCGGGACAGAGGAGTCAGTGACCCACCCGGAGAAACGGGGGCTCCCCATGCCCGATTTGTGCAAATGGAGGCTGGGCTGCTCTTCCACAGAGAGGCTCTACTTTGGAGTAATTGGAGTAAGTGACCAAGAAGGCCACTACTTTGGTGGTGGCCCTCATGCTTCCACCGAGCCCACCGGACTCTTCTCTCTCTTTCTCTCTGCAGAGACACACAACCATGTCAAGGCAGGACCCCTTTCCAAGGTGGGGCACTTGCACCAGGAGGGAGAGGGAAAATGATGTCTCTGGATTCCAAAGGGATAAATCACCTCCCTCCTTTTAAAGCTTTTGCTCTAGTAACACAACCTTGCATGACCTCCAGAGACATGGCTCCACCTAGCCCCTCCCTCTTGCTCAATCGCCCTTTCCTCCCCTCCAAGGCCAAGAACAGCTCAGCCATGTCTGAAGCCTTGCCAGGAAGACAGGTCCTCTCCCTCCCTGTCTGCTTTTTTTGGGGGGGGGGGGGGCTGTGGCCAGAAAGTTATTGAAGGCAAAACCAGGAAGGCAGAAAGCACAAGAATTCAGCAATCAGGGCCAAGCTACAATCGCCCACCTTGTCCTGCCCTTGAAAACAATCAGATAAGCCAAGAACATTGCTGAGATTTCTTCAACTGCACAGCCAGCCTTGAGATTTCTCTCTTTTCCTTTCATAGCTTTGAGCTTTTGCGTAATTATAAAACTCTAGACTTGGCTGCAATCTTTCTAGTTCAGCTCCCAAACTATGGGAGGACAACCACCCCCATCCAGTGGTTCTCCACCTTTGCCTAACCCCCCCCCTCAACCTAGAAGACATGCCATCTTCTGGGGCAGTTCCTTTCTCAGGGCATTTTCCCTTATAACAGACCTTCCGGGCTGGATCCTCAGGATGACTGCATGACTGGTCCAGGAAAGAAGCATCTTCTGGCTGATTTAACCTCTGCTGCCAGGTGAGGAAACTCCAGGTGTGCTACAGCTGCCAGAAATGCTAATGCAGTCCTGGGCTGCGTTCACAGAGGGATAACGTCAAGATCATATGAAGTGATAGTTCCACTTTATATTGCACTGCAAATTTGGAATATTGCATCCAATTCTGATCACCACAATACAAAAAACTATTGAGACCCTAGAAAGAATGCAGAGAAAAGCAACAAAGACAATAAGGGGGTGTCCTCCAGTCTAAAACAATATGATGAACGATGGAGGGAACTAGGTATGTCCAGTCTAACGAAGAGAAGGACCAGGGCTGACATGATAGCAGACCTCTAATATCTAATGGGCTATCACAGAAAAGAGGTTCTCCACCTATTCTCCAAAGCCCCTGAGGACAGGAGAAGAAGTAAGGGGTGAAAGAATTATCGAGGAGAGATGCAACCTAGAACAAAGAAGAAATTTCCCGACAGTGAGAACAATTAACCAGTGAATGGTTTCCCTCCAGAAGCTGTGAATGCTCTATCACTGGAGGTTTTCAAGAAAAGACTGGAGAGCCATTTGTCCAGAATGGTCTAGGGCAGTGGTTCTCAACCTTTTTAATGCCGCGACCCCAACCGGTCATAAATCGAGGACTAAACCGGTCGTAAGTCGAGGACTTTCCCTGCCCGGGAGCCCTGCGCATGCATGGTTCCGCCCCCTGCGCTGGCTGAGGCGTAGCTGGCAAGCGGCAGAGACGGAGCAGGCCGACCACCAGCTGGCCCAGCCCAAGGGAGGTAAGGCACCCGCCGGAAAAGGGGGAAAAATGGCGGACAAAAAAAATGGCGGGCAAAAAAAATGGCAGACAGCCTTGCTTGGTGACCCCCGTGAAATGGTCGATCGACCCCAAATGGGGTCCCGACCCACAGGTTGAGAACCACTGGTCTAGGGTCTCCTGCTTGAGCAGGGGGTTGGACTAGAAGACCTCCAAGGTCTCTGAGACCAAGGTAAGCTGGATC
The DNA here is from genome assembly GCF_001527695.2 of Protobothrops mucrosquamatus. Lineage (NCBI taxonomy): Eukaryota > Metazoa > Chordata > Lepidosauria > Squamata > Viperidae > Protobothrops > Protobothrops mucrosquamatus. The sequence continues at coordinate 113,905 of NW_015387268.1, read as the reverse complement.
TTCGCCAGATATCTGAAAATGTTAACCAGAATTCTTAAAAGAGGCCCATCTTGACAGGGAAGAGAATAAATAAATTAAAAAGCACTATTTGTAAAGTTGCATAACCATACATATTTTATGTATTAATTTTATTTAAATATTTTTATTTTGCCAAATTGAGCTGGGTCAAGTCTATGAAGCATATTCTGCAATTTATGTATTTACTTCTGTAACTGAACAAGCAAGAAAACAACCTCAAGGAGACTTCAGATTTACTTAATGCACCATAAATAGAAGCCAAGGAGAGTAATTTTGAAATGGTGACAACCTCCAGCCCTACTTGCAGGCGTTCAATCCACCCAGTCCTGTCTGCTGGCATCGTCCATTTATGACTAAAGGAGGCAGACCCCGCCTGCCTTGATCCTCTCTCTGGGCTAAACCTCTGCAACTTATTCAAAAACAACATAGCCCATTTCGTCATTCATTTATTTATCTGCATGTTTACACTGCTGCATTCCCAAGCAACTTCCTGCCATTTGTGACAATATAAAAAACCCTCACAGATTCTAATTTCATTAAAAAAGGGGGGAACATGCAAATAATTTGCACTTCTGGTCCCACCAGGCTAAACAGTCTTCCCTAAACAATAGCATGGAGCCACCACCGAGAAACTGCTGCCTCTGTCCTGGAGCCTCTCCCGGCCAGAGGAGTGAATGAGCAGGCCGCTTCTTGAAGGAAACTGCAGGGGAGATCCATGCAGACAAGCTACACAGACAAGCCAGCCCTTGGACCTCAACCTCAAAGCTTGTTGCAAGCCAGGAACTGCCTGCAGAATCAGAACCTGCTAGCCACATCAAGGCACCTTCTGAGTTGTCTTCAAAGGTAGCTCCATGTAAAACCCACTGTAGCAGTCTAGCTTCAAGAAAAGCACCCAACTGGTGCACCAGCTGAAGCTGGACAAAGGCTGTTGTAGCTACAATCCCCACCTGTAGGTCCAGCGGTAGCCTCAAGTCCAGGAGGACCTCCAAGTTACAAGCCACTCCTACTCCACCCTCCTAAAGACCTGAA
>NW_015387268.1:103107-112758 GCF_001527695.2 Protobothrops mucrosquamatus | reverse complement strand
ACTCAGGGCGGTGAACAGGCACATTAATAAAACAGCAATACCATAATATTTAAAAATATTCAAAACTAATTAAATTATTTGTCCTGTCCTAAAACCCACTATAATAATATAAAATTATACCCAATTTAAAATTTTAGAGTTTCAGATTTATGCCAGACCGGCCTCTTGGAACAGATAGGTCTTTAGGGCTCGGCGGAAGAGGCGTATGTCCCCCATTGTACGGAGGTCAGGGGGCAGCTCATTCCATAGGGTAGGAGCTGCCACAGAGAAGGCTCTCCCCCTGGGGGTCACCAGACGGCATTGTCCGGCCGACGGCACCCTGAGGAGGCCTAATCTGTGGGAGCGGACTGGTCGAAGGGAGGTATGTGGCAGAAGGCGGTCCTGCAGATAACCTGGTCCACTGCCATGGAGCGCTCTAAAGATGGTCACCAACACCTTGAAGCGCACCCGGAAGGCCACAGGCAACCAGTGCAGCCCGCACAGGAGAGGTGTCACATGGGTGCTCCTAGGAGCCCCAAAAATCCCCTGCGCAGCCGCATTCTGGATCAACTGGAGCCTCCGGATGCTCCCCAAGGGGAGCCCCATGTAGAGGGGGTTGCAATAGTCTAGGCGCGAGATGACGAGGGCCTGAGTGAGTGTGCGCAAGGCGTCACGATCCAGGAAAGGGCGCAACTGGCGTATCAGACGTATCTGATAAAAAGCCCCCCTGGCCACGGCCGTCATATGATCGTTTAACGACAGCCGGGTATCCAGGAGGACGCCCAAGTTGCGTGCCCTTTCCAAGAAGAAGAAGAAGAAGAAGATGATGATACTGCAATAAGTTAAGGGGCTTTCCACAAATTACAATTGAAAGCCATGGCTAAAATGTAAGATGTGAGTATATAAATATGCATTATTTATATACATTATTATGCATTAGGGTTTTTTTTTTCCTTTAACAGGTATAACTGCACAAGCCAGTTGTTGGCATGCAGCTTTTTTGGGGCAGCTATTAGGATCTCAAACTAGAAAAATCCCTCTGCTAATGCCAATTAAAGGTCCCCAACTCCCGGTCCATGGACCAGCACCAGGCCGCAGCATGCCAGAAATCAGGCTGCACAAACAAGCAAAGCCTCGTCGTCCATGGGATGCAGGCAGCATGCAAAACCACACCCCCTCTGGTCCGTGGAAAAAACTGTCTCCACAGAACCAGTCCCTGTTGCCCAAAAGGTTGGGGGCTGCTGCCTTAGATGTTACTGTCCCCTTTCTGGCTGCTCAAAGGTTTGCCTGGAGGATCCACCAGAGAAAGAGGAACTCACCAAAATATTTTTTCTATAGTTCCTTCACTAGACCCAGACCAATTTTCCTTGAAATGCAGCCCATGTGTGCAACCTTAGCTGTGCATCCATTTTTCTAATCATGCAATTTCATAGCTTTAGAAAAGTGCTTTTCCTGTTCTCAGTTTACCTATTTATGACTGGACTACTTGACTAAATGCCATCTTGTTCGATCCATCAGAGACCTGCTAGTTATTTATTAAATTTCATATAGTATGTTTGGAGGATTATAGGTTTGGAGGGTTATAGGCTCTGATTGAACAATAAATATCTTCACCATTAAGTGGGGCATCTTGTTCTCCTCCCTTCAATCTCTGGCCTATAGCTGGAGAAGTTGGAAACATCACTGGAGGCTTTTAAAAAGAGACTGGACAGCCCTTTGTCTGAAATGCTATAGTGTCTCCTGCTTGAACAGGGAATTGGACTAGAAGACCTCCAAGGTCCCTTCCAAGTCTGTCATTCTGTTATTCTGAAACAGGTGCAGTATATTTTGCATATGCTCACCTATGGCTGCAGCATTTTCCTCTGTCATCTTGGCGCTGCAGTTGGCTCCTCCAAAGGGATAGCGACAAGCACAGACAAAGCCCTTCCTTTCATTGACACAGGTCCCTCCATTTTGACACGGGGAGCTACTACAGCTCAGATAATCCCCTGGATTGAAAATGAGAAAGCGTGAATAGCCAGAGTTAGCCCCCACAGCAGAAAATAGCATCCAAAATTAAAGTTAATATATCTGTAGTCCCTGGTTTCTGTCATTTCTCCATCAACTTGATAGGGATGAATGACTCCATCATTTCCTTTGCAATCCATGTTGGTTTTCTTTTTTTTTTTAATAATAATATTTTATTAATTTTCCAATTTTACATTTAAGTATTTAAAAAACAATGTGGTGACTGGGTTAATCAATAGTTCAATAACAAAATCTTTAGTACAAATCTCAAGTTGCAACATCAAGTATTTTTTTTCTTTTTCCCTTAACATTTACTGTCTCGTATTCAAACTAGTAGAGTTCTTATTATATGAACTCAATAAAAACATCATTATTACATTTATCAATACATTTTAGCTTATACGTATCTTACTTACATTCAATCTTCATAAACAATCCATATCCTGTTATTAATTTTTACCCAGTTTTTAGTTTCTCATCAATATTCCAATTTAACCTTTGATATTTATAATTTTCAAGCCTTAGGTAACCAAACTTTCCCTTATCTCAATTCCTAACAAAATACATATTTTATCTATTTGAATATAATCTTGTTCTATTTTTTAAGAGTTATCTATTTCCCACCATATTAAATCATCTACTTAATAATACAATATCCCCTTTAATAAATCAAAATTATGTTGGTTTTCTATAAGTTGAGTCCAAACTTTTGCAGAAGTCATGTCTTGCTTTGCTACTATATATACCACTATCTGTAGTTTTACCCAACATACATGCATGTGTTTTTTGGTTTTTATTTATTTATTTATTAAACATATGCCGTTCATCCTACCTAGAAATGGTGGCTTATAATCATTAAAAGCAACAAGATGAAATACTAAATTAGTATTAACACTAAAGTCTATTTAAAACTTTATAAAAAGATGGGAAGGAAGGAAGCAAGATCCAGGTGGGAGGGAGGTGGAGCTTAGTCCAGGGGTGTCAAACTGCCGGCCCCCAAGCCGGATGCGTCACGCAGAAGCCACGCCCACCCCAGCTCTGGCAAGGGGAAAAAAGCCGTGATACGTCACGTGACGCGGTGAGTTTGACACCCCTGCCTTAATCTATTAATTCTTTTCCCTAGTAATCAAGATTAGAGCTTAGACATCCATCTCAAAATTTACTAATCCACTGTAAAAGTTAACAATTCCCAGTCATACATTATATCCATAGTCACCTGAAAAGAAAAGAAAAAACCTAAATTTGAGACAAATCTCTTCACCCTCAAACATGATACAGGCAAAGAAACTAATGTTCAAATTGTCATACCCTCAGAAAAGCTAAGATGACCCTTACATTTTAAAGCTAAATTACTGGATTGATGGTGCTGATGGAAAGAGCCTAATATATACAATATTTGTCTGGAAAGTGCAAATTAGGCCAGTTCATTTGGACTAGAGAAATGAACAGAATTTTTCTCTACCATTCCTAGTTAAGAATGATAAAAGAAGAAAGGCAGCCACCATTATTTATTTGCATATAAATTATGCTGTTTCCAGGCTCAGTGTATTTGTTCTCCCTAATGTTATTTGCCATGGGGGAATTTCATCAGACATTCTTCAGTGGCATAGATGACATTGGGACTCAACCGGCTAATCAGTCATCATTTTTGCAAATCTCAAGTGAATGGGATGTACTCAGCCCAACTCTGCACGCCTGGATATACTGTCAAGTAACATTTCATTCATCAATACAAGACCTTTTGGTGCTTTACAATCCAGTTCCCATTTTATAGTTGAGAACCTGAGCTGTGATTTCCCAAGGATTTTGGACTGGAACAAACCTGGATATTGTGAAGGTTGACTAATAGTATAAGAATAATGGAAGCCTGTCCTTTTGTCATCAAAATAGAAACTTTTGGTGAACACCTTCCTATTACAGTGTTTTTCAGCCTTGGCCATTTGAAGATGTGTGGACTGGCCAGGGAATTCTGGGTATAGAAGTTCATATATCTTCAAGCAGCCAAAATTGAGAAACAGTCCCTACAGAATAATGTTTGCCCTTGGCCAAGATTTTGTCTTATTAGGAATTAACTGCATATTTACATCTTCTTAACATTTTGGTAGACCATCCTATAGCAGAATGCGTGCAATATATAAACACCATCATACGGGGGAATATCAATCATTATATTTATGACTCACCTTCTTCCAAAAATATTCAGGGCAATAGCACTTACATTTATATACCACTTCCTAGTGCTTTACAGCCTTCTCTAAGTGGTTTACAGAGTCAGCATATTGCCCTCAACAATCTGGGTCCTCATTTTACTGACCTCAGAAGGATAGAAGCCAGAGTCAACCTTGAGCCAGTCAGAATTGAACAAATGGCAATGAACAGTGAGTTACCCTGCCATGCTACATTCTAATCCAGGGGTCCCCAGCCCCCAATCCGTGGACCAGTACTGGGCAACGGCATGCCAGCAACCGGTCCACACAAACAAGCAAAACCCCATCTGCAGAAAGCACACAAAACCACACCCCCTTCAGTCCATGGAAAAATTTCTCTCCATGGAACCGGTCCCTGGTGCCCCAAAGATTGGGGACCTCTGTTCTAACCATTGCGCCACCATGGCTCAGTACTGGACAGTATACAGTGTACAGTACATGGCTTCCCATCTCAGCTTATTTTCCCACAACTTGCCTATGCAAATCTATGCTGAGAAAGCAAGTAAATTAAATTATTAGCGAGCAGAAGGATTGATAATGGACTCTGTAACTCTAGCCTGACACTGTAATTCAATATTTCTCAATCCTGGCAAATTTCAAGATAGATGGATTTCAATTCTCAGAATTCTGCCAGCATACTGGCTGGAGATTCTGGGAGGTAATCCACCCATTTAAAGTTGCAAGGTTGAGAAACATTGCTGTAATAACTACACCAGAACATAATGCCTTCTTGGCTTTTAAAGTAGGACAAGTTATTGCAAAGACATTCAATATAACAGACCAATATAGCCTTTAGCAATATAACAAGCAGCATCTGCTAAGAGGCTAGAGTTATTACATAAACATGTCTCTATTTTGATGTCTGAAATACCAGGTGGGCAGGTATACATTAACAATGTTAATACTAGTGAAATAGAACAAGCACCTGAAGGCATTTTGAATATTCTGCAAGATGCCACAAAGCATTTTGTATATAGGAATATGCCAAAGAATAAACTCTATAAGTACAACAAAATCAGGATATGTAGCTGTTTTAGCTCCATTATAGATTGCAGGAAGAGGATGACAGTGAAGTTAAAATACCTTTCATACCGAAAGCTGTCTCTACAAAAAGAAGGGTTCAACCTATCACTTCACAACCTATAATAACTTGATGCTTTTCTTTAAACAGCACTATAATATATTATCTGTAGTTAGTAGCCATTCCACTTGGTCAACACAATGAGAAAGATTTCTGTGCTTGGTCCACTCTCTCTGCTTGGTTGAGGCCAACAACTATTTGACTCCCCTTTTTAAGAACTGCCTTCTTTGCATCAATTTACCACCTATATCACTGGGAATTTGGGCAATGTGAATTTATTTGTTTTCCTCTCTTCTCTGCATTGTCTTTTTACTTTCTCCTCATAGGTGCAAGGGTACAACTTGGATCATTTTTAAAACCATCCTACAACATCTAAAAAAATGTAGGCATTTCATAAACAAATCCTAACAATTCCTCCATGCAGCTTGCATTGACACATCTGGATATAGGATACTTCCTTGATTCTATTACCTATACAGTATAAATTGAATACTCAGATGCAAGCAGATCCCCCTTGAATTAGACTCTAGAAATCATTGTTCTCTAGCACTGTGGTACATAATTGAACTGAGTTGAATTATGAGAGAATATACAACATATTAATTACTTAAGGTTTCTAAATAATAATAACAGAGTATGCAACAATATTTCCAGACAGGTTAGCCTCCGAGTATTGAATGAATAGTCCAGATATGCTCAAGAGGTAGGTAGATGAATTTGGGAGATGAAAAGGGTTTTCAGAATGAGTGCTGACTGCTGGCAGATGTATGAATTGCCTCTTTTCACGGGCACTTCATTGCTACTCTGAGCTATTTTTATTTGCAGTCCAATTATAGCACTTCAACAGTGATGAATATGAGCTTCCTAGGGTAAATGCAAAGCTTTGTGTGAGTCCACCTAAAGTTAGATAGATGAGGTTTGCAGCCTGAAACACACTGAGAAGTTTTTGTGTGTCTTAAATAATCATTCACTCATTCTTTATCTCTTGCTCCCAACACACATTGCATTCCATTGATCATAACAATAATGTTCAGGACAAAGCAATGTACTAGTGGAGTTCAAATGTCAGGAACATGAGAGGAAATTCTATCTTACTTGGCTTTATTTATAGGATTTGCAAATAAAGAGGAAAACACAAAACAATGTCCCATATACTATAATATACCCAAGACTAGTTCTGGCATATATACAGTGTGTTTTTGTCTGTGTCTGTGTGAATGTCAGTGTGTCTGTGTGTGTTTCTCTTTGTGTATACATACTGTATACATATAGATATACATATATTCTTACTGCAGAGTAAGTCTGGCTTACAATATTTTTTTAAAAAAGCTATATAAATAGAATACTAAAGAACTATAAAAATACAAAATACAATAGCTAAAAGATAGGAGGGAGGGAGGGAGATAGGTGGAGAGGAGGTGGGATCTGATATTAATCTATCAACCAACTCCAACATGAAATCCTGCCTTTATTATTTTTATAAGTAACTCAAGGTGTTGAACATATCCAATACACTTTCCTCCTCCTATTTTCCCCACAACAGCAACTCTGTGAGGTGGATTGGGCTGAGAGAGAGGGACTGACCCAAGATCACCCAGCTGGCTTTCATGGCTAAGGAGAGACTCGAACTCACCATCTCCTGCTTTCTAGCCTGATACCTTAATCATTAGATCAAAGTGTCTCTCTGTTTCTCTCCCACTCTTTCAATAGATGATAGACAAATAGATGATATATGATCAACAGATAGATAGATGATAGATAGACAGATGATAGATAGACAGATGATAGATAGANGCCTAATCTGTGGGAGCGGACTGGTCGAAGGGAGGTATGTGGCAGAAGGCGGTCCTGCAGATAACCTGGTCCACTGCCATGGAGCGCTCTAAAGATGGTCACCAACACCTTGAAGCGCACCCGGAAGGCCACAGGCAACCAGTGCAGCCCGCGCAGGAGAGGTGTCACATGGGTGCTCCTAGGAGCCCCAAAAATCCCCACGCACCCGACTGGTGCTCCTCTCGAGACCACCAGCAAGACCTGGGTATGGACCTCAATCAGCATGAAGAAACCATGACTCCCATGAAGGACGGCGGATATGAGGCCCACATGCTGCAAAGGAGTCTCTTAGCCTATTTTGACAAAATAGCCAAAGTCCTTCCAGCCAGTATCTTTTCCCAATGTTTTGAAATGTGCACAACAAGCATTTAGTGTAACTCCTAAACTAGGCACAATATGGTTTTAAAAACACAATTGCCTCTCCAAAAGGGGTAAATAAAACTGCCCTTGGCAATGACCAGCGCAACGGCGCCCTTTGGCCTCCCCTCCTGATCTTGCAAAGGCTGCCCAGTTGACCAAAGAGCTGGGCTCCGCTCGCCCTTAAGATGCAGCTTCCCCCTGAGGCCATCAGCACCAACAGCCGACACCATGAAGGAGGTAGGTCTGTTGCGACCCATTCTAACAGAGCCAAGCAGCCCGCAGTGGGAGGGGTTGGGAGGGGGCCGTTCCAGATGGGCGCTGGCACGGCTCCCCCACCAAGGCCTGCAGAGCCACCCTTGTCCTGCGTCTCCCGTAGAGCCTCGTGCCAGGAGTCTGGCTGCGCTACGCTGCCCCTTGGCCGTAGCTCTGTGGCCCTTCCTGTTTGACACAAGGCCGGAGCAGCAACAGCCTGAACTGGGAAATGGCATGGGAGGCTGAAGCGGCCCAACAGGGGACACTGGGGCCCCAATCCTGGCCCCTGCCTCCCAGCAAAGCACAGGGGTGCCTGTGTGCCTGCATGGAGACAGGGGAGCAAGAGAGGGCCAGGAACAGGGCTCCTCTGGGGCTCCTTTCAAAAGGAACGTGGGCCAGGCCTGGGTGGGGGCAGAAGGGGCAGCAAAGGAGGGAACAGGTCCTGCTCAGCCTGCCATCGCCTGCCACAGGCAGTGACCGGTGGGCATTTCCCCTGCAGAAGAAGGAGGGTGGCAGGCAGATTCTGCTTATCTTGTGTTGTAGACACACACACACCCATTCAGCAAGAAGTCCGAACAAGGAAGGAGAGGCAGGAGGAATCTCCTTCCTCCTGTCCATTCAAGGAGGGGCAGAAAACGTGTCACCTCCAATGTGGTGAAAGGCCCAAGTCACACACACACACACACACACACACACACACGGCCAGAGGAGGGGCTTCTGCTACGGCAGCTTCATCCGGAACTCCTGGCGTGTGGCGCAGTCGCTTGGCCTTCCTCTCTGCCAGCACAGGGACAGGCCAGATTGCCCCTGGGGGACCCAGGCAGGACAAGCAGATGGGTCTGTTTTTGCAATGCAGAGGATGCTTGAGAAGGGATTTAAGAAGGCAATGAAAAGGGGAGGGGGCCAAGAAATCCCCCTGACCAGAGTGAAGATACGGGGCATTGCCTCCTCCCATCTGGCCACAAGCCGTTCCAGGGATTGGTTAGCAAGACTGGCTAAAACAGCCCAATTTCACGGAAGTTTGCAGGCCTGTTTCCTCTGCCAACAATCCCCCCCCAAGCATCCCTTTGGTTGAAATGACCAGCCCAGCAGATGACCTCATTTCCTGGCCATCCGACTCGAGGCTTTCAGTGCCTGGAAAAGAAGTGGACGCGCCCAGCAGGCCTTCCCCAGCCTCCGATGGATTTGTGCACATCACCTGGGACTCCCACACCCACATCTGGATCCAGCTGATGCTGCACACACGAGGGCTAGAGTGACTGGGGGGGAGGCAGGAGTCTTTCACGGAGGCATACTTCGGCTTGCCCTCTACTTGGCAAGAGCTGCAGAAGACCAGCTGATATTTATTTTGCTGGACTCAAACAAGGAAAGCCCAACTGAATTGAACCAGCACTGTCTCTTTATGGGGAAACAGGAAAAGGACAATAATATTCCTAGGAAGGTGGACAAGGGGAATTGTGAGGCGACTCTGGCCACATCAGACGGTCCACGCTTGCTCCCAATGGCCTCTCAAGGTGCCCTCAAGGAGAAGCGACGCCCACATCTCCAGGAATCTCTGGTCCAAGCAGGACTGGTCTCTCTGAACGCTTCCAGGTCTTCCCAGGCCTTGAAAGCCTTCTTTGCTATTGCCGAGGCCTGAAGTGATGGCACAGGGTGCTTGGCTGCGATGCCAGGGGGTGTGCCCATATACTTAGCCCCTCTGGAGAAAAGCATCCTCACCCCCCTCCTAATTCGCCATATCCTGAGGAGCTGGGTCACGACTCGGCGGAACATCAGGCTGCGGCCTGGGATGTGGCCGCAGCCGCAGCACTGGACCGAGTCGTGCCGCTGCGGCCTCTGACCCGGCGTAGGTCTCAACTGGCCCCTTGGTTTACCGAGGGGCTGAGAGAGATGAAACGCCGGAAAAGACGCCTAGAGAGCAGTTGGAGGGTC
>NW_015387268.1:79050-101443 GCF_001527695.2 Protobothrops mucrosquamatus | reverse complement strand
CCCTGAGTCCGCGAGGAGAAGGGCGGGATATAAATCCAAATATAAATAAAATAAATAAAATAAATTAGGCACTCGGGCAAAGAGGCCAGCCAAGATGAGGCTGGCAGGCATTTTGTCTGTGGGTTTTTGTGGGGAGATCCGGACCCTGCAGGCCGCATGCTGGTGGGATCCTGTTAACCAGTAGGCCCAGGGGTCCCTCCAGGATTCTGTCACAAGCAGGGGATGGCAGCCCGGGCATAGAGAGGGTGGCCATGAACATTGTCCCTTTTAAGGGCAGAGAATTAGGGTTTTGCAGAGCTCCAGTCTGAGCGTTATAAATGTCCCCATCCCTTTCCCTGCCCACTCCACAATGCTAGACACAGCTGCCCCACCTATTGCCCCTTTCCCCACTCAGAAACTCTGGAGGGCTATGAAGATCTCCCCACCTGCAGGACAGGGGCCGGATCTTCTCCTGCTGTCTGCCGTGTCTCTGACAGATCCCAACTAAGCAAGCTTTTAGCAAGCAAGCGTTTCACAAAGAAGAGGGGGGTCACATTCTCCAAAGGGCCAGAGGGCAGGACAACAAACAATGGGTGGAAACTAATCAAGGAGAGAAGCAACCTGGAATTAAGGAGAAACTTCCTGACACTGAGGACAATCAACCAGTGGAACAGAAGTTGCCTCCAGAAATCGTGGGCGCTCCATCACTGGAGGTTTTTAAGAAGAGACTGGACAGTCACTTGTCTGAGATGGTATAGGACAACTGATAGAAATATAAATGAAAGGAAAAACAGTACTTTAATTCTAGGAGGCTGCACACTCAGAAGCTGCCACTGATCCTTCCAAGGCACCATTTTGCCTCCTCCAGCAGCTACTCCAGATGCCACCCCTGCCGTGATCACTTCTGGCCACCTCACATCTGGGCTCTTCTAGCACCCTTCAAAGAAGAAAAAGAGCCCATTGGGGTCCTCCACAGCAGGACCTCACGCAGCCCGGCCCTCCTCGCAATCAGGAGGAAGACGCATGGCTGCCTTTCCTGATGGCAAGCCATGGCGAGGGGGGGGGGGGAACGAAGCCACTGAATCTCCCAGTCATTTTCTTAAACTGGTCCCGCATTAGACTGGAAGGAAAGCAGCATCTCCCGCCTGGCCAGTGCGGCAAAGGATGGCTCAGCCGTCGGGGCCACCCAATGCCTGCTGACCAGAAGGGCCTGCTCACCTGCACCTGCCCAGCTCTTCCCCAGCGCCAAAGGACGTGTCCAAGCAGCAAAGGGGCCGAATTAGGCGAATGTGACAGGGGCCAACCTGCTGTGTAAGCAGAAGAGGCAGCACCCATCACAAACACATCTCCTCGGCCTGGAGCAGTTGTGCAACATCTAAAGAAATGAAACCATTGCCCACCAAAAGGAACGTCCACGCCCGTCTGCCCAAGAGCCCAGGAAGACATCATGGGAGTTGGGCTCTCCCCCACCCCGCCGCCTCCCCAACAAAAGGCACCCCACAAGAGGTGCCTGGCAGCCGTTTTCCTGCTGGGTTTAACGCTTTCAACGTGTGTCCCTTTCCCCCTGGCCTTGGTTCCCGCCAAAGTCACCTTCCTTGGACCCAGGCCTTTTCTACGCAAGACACCGATGCCTCTGGATAGGCTGGCAGGCAGGAGGGCGAGTGGCAGGAAAGCAGATCCAAGTGGGACATGCATCGCTTCCCACCAACTATTCCAAGGCATGTTACAGCTGATCCTTGTGACAACCTTGTCGTGTTTTCGCAAGTCATGCTTGCGAGAGATTCCAGCTACCCTGACATCTGCTGCGAGGCCCAACCAATTCCTCTCCTGTCTTGCTGACAACGTTATTTGCTGGGAGGTGGGAGGAGGCGGAGGAGGGGGAAGGGGGCCTGCTTCCCTGACCCCAATCCCACCGAAGCGAAGTGTTGTCAAGGGAAGGAGAAGAGCCAGAAAAGAAAAGAATCCTGGAGGAACAGAAGAGCATATTTTAATCAACACAGAGGGAAGGTGGGCCAGATCCTCCATTGGCATCAAATTCTGAAAGAGAAGATGGAGTAGGAAGGACGAGGAATCCTGTTAAAATAAGATGCAACCACAAACCAACAGAGATTTCTAAAATGCTGCGGGGAGGGGACATCGAGAAGGAGCAGCATCCAACCAAAGAATGAAGCAAAACCAACTGCCATAAAATACAAGTATCAGAAAGACGCTCCCCAGGGCCTCTGACACTGGAACCAAGAGGCTCCCCTCTGGCCTGGCCCCCTGAGGAACCTCCAGGCGGTGCCCCTTGCCAGCCCTTCCCTTCAAGAGCGGGCTGGGGACCCATCCTTCAAAGGGGGTCCCCCCTCCAGAGCAAGGGCTCTCCGAAGCAGCCTGCCGCCAGTCAGTCAGTCCCCTGTGCCCATCAGGCACCTCCTACTGGCAAGAACCAGCTGGGCAGTGGAGTTCCCCTTCTCCACCCAGGAATGGACATTCCAGTGAGACACGGGTCCTTCCAGTCGGTGCCCCCCCCTTTGTTCTGCAATTCCAGACCACTCAAAGAGGGTCTGACTTCCCTCGGCTCCCTACAATTTAAATCTCTGGCAGGTCTATTTGCCTTGTTTTGTTTTAAAATCCAGCATGCAGGTTTGTTTGGAATCACAAGGAGTTAATAGGCTCTGTGAGAAAAAACTTGAGATTTTTTAGACTCAGGCCCCTCCCGCTCCCTAAAGATCAATTTTCATTTATCTGCAGTCAGCTCCAGCTGCTTTCAGCCTTCCTAAATAAATGCCAAAGCATAATGAGTTTTGAACCAACTCTCTTGAAAGTCACAAAAATGACAACTGCAGAAAAATCAGAGCGCATGGAGGCAAATCCCAATGGCAGCGTTTTAAGGTGGCTCCGGAGCAGAGAGGGCTGTGGGCACGGAGAACATGTCTCTCCCCCACCCTCACTTTCCCCCTCCTACAACAAAAAGAGCAACATGGCCCCTTCCTCACCAGGAAGCCAACAGCTGGCAGGAAGAGTAGTGTCCCGCCAGAGTACCATGTCTGGTTCCTGGACCTGGCCAGGTCCCAGCTGTGGGGCTGGACTCCTTAAGCAAAGGCTAAGAGGTAACAGAGGGCAATGGCTGAGTCAGTCCAGCTTCCTCTCTTTTGCCTGGCTTTGAGTAAACCCTTCACAAGAGGAATTTCTACCAGCCAGCCACCACAGACAGCAGCCTTGTCTGAAGGTTGGGGGAGAGAGGTCTCCTCCTCCTCCTCCTCCTCCTCCTCCTCCTCCTCTTGGAAAGGACTTTCCAGATGGATCTAGAGAGCATTTCAAGGGTTCCCAAAGGATCAGGAATGTTGCCAGCCATTGATCCTTCTCTATGAGGTCATCCCCACCCCTCTGTGCTCCCATTTCACTCTGGGTGACAGCTGGGATGGTCTAAGTTCCAAACAATGGTTTGGGTGTCAGCCTAGACCACACCTCCATTCTTTGCAAAACATCGGAGGAGGAGGAGGAGATAGAAGGGTTTCAAGGAGATCCAGTTTGGTGTGGTGGTGAAGAAATCAGGAGACAGTGAGTTCTAGTCCTGCCTTAGACATGAAAGCCGGCTGGATGACTTTCAACCAGTTATCTCTTTCAGCCCATCCTATCTCACAGGATTGTTGTTGTGTGGAAAATAAGAGAGGAAGGAGTATTAGGTATGTTTGCTGTGTTGAGTTACTTGTATGAACTGATAGATGAACATGCCAGGAACAGCAAGCAGTTCTTCATCATGGCCTCCACAATACACAGAACAAACGCTTTACACCAAGGAGGGCTGACCTCTTAAAAGCTGACCGAATGCCCAACGTGGCATGCAGGTGGCTGTTCAGTCTGCTAAGCTAGAGAAAGGGGCAGAGCTGAGCCTGACACAATTTCAGGAGGGGAAGACATCAGAGGGAGGCTGCCAAGGGCACCACCAGCGCACCCAGAGCAACGGCACCCCAGAGCTTCACACTGGAAAGGCTGAGGATTTTCTCAAGGACCTTCAGTGAGCAAGGACGTTCTTCATCCCAGGATGGCTTCTGGGAAGAAAAGGATGTTGGCCTCAGACCTCAAGCCAGGCTCAACTGTAATATTCTGCTGCCCCAGAAACTCAACCTTGCAATCATGACAGCAGCAGCAATTTCAAGAGCTTGATACTTACAAAGAAGGTGATTTTTTTAAAAAAAGCTACCATACACACGCAGAGAGAGGGGGGGGAGGGAGGGAGGGAGGGAATGAATATTGGCCTGCTGCCAAATATGGAAACCATGCCCTAAATACATCTGTCAGCAGCCTCAGGGTCCAGACTCTTGAGTCACTGGGAATGGAGAAGATTTCGGGTATTACAGTTAAAAGAGGCTGTGGGAATCTAATTACTGCACTTGGGGAAGAGGTGAGCGTTCGCTTTCATGCATGCTGCAAAGCTCCATCAGAAAACAGGGATGTCCCAGATGTCTCCAAGCCCTTGCACGGTTTGACTTTATAGAACAAAATACCGCCTTTACCTTGGAAGGGAACACAACACGCAACCACAATAGCTGGCCTGGTCTGCCAGGGAGCACAAGGAGGACTCTGCACTCTCTTCCATCTCTTGGACTGGCAGTTTTGGCACCTGCAGGGCCCACTTGAGACCCTGGCAACCCATGGAGAGGAGGAAGGAGAGAAGGCTTCTCCTCCGGAGAATAAGACTCCTGGCCCCTTCCAGGCAGGCGGGAGGGCTTGGAAGTGGCTTGGGACAACTGGGGTTAATCCTTTCAGGTTCTATGATGCTTCGGTTGGTCATACCTGTAACGCCTCTGCAGGGTTAGCTCATGTTATCATCATCTAGAGGATGGCTTACAGAATATCCCAGCCAGCATGCAAAGCCTCTGAAACCTGGAAAGGTGCGGGCAGAGTGAGGACTCAAAGCCCTGAGGCCTCCTAAAAGGACTGCAATAAGCAGTCAACCGTTCTTCAGCCCTTTTTAAACTCTTGCCTTTAATGGGCGTTGCATGTGCCTTGAATCCCAACGTTGTGACTTCCTCTGCCGAGGCCCGTGGAACGGGGCACATGCAGAAGTTCGCATGAGCGGCTTGTGCTGGGCAGGAGGAAGACCAGGTACGTCAGCGCTACGTTCTGGGATTCATCAATGGTGGAAGATGACGGGCGATGCTCAAATCCAGGCAGGTAGACAAACAACGTGCATCACCTGAGCGAGCAGTGCAGGAGGCGGCACACCTATTTAAAGCAATGTGCAAGCTTCCAATCACACACACACACACACACACACACACACACACAAACTCACTGCCCTGACTTTACCTGAGGATTACCAGAATTGGAGGGCTTCCCATCCTGATCAAGAAGAGGGGGCTCGAATAGTCAGCTCTTAAGAAGTCCTGGAAGGAGCTCATGTCCATGCAAGAGCAGAATCGATGCCAATTCCGGAAATACTCGTAGGGAACCATCAAGCGGCCACCCATCACATCCCAAGAAAGATCACTTGAATTCTTTGATGTGACCATCATGCTTGGAGGCTGCGTAGCTGCTTTCTTTCAAGGTCAGGGGACACAGGATGTCCATAGTCTTGCTAGGTTTTACAGAATAAAACTGCTACATACTTCATTGGATAAAGGAAGGTTCTCCCATGAGGCCTTGGTCTCACTGAAAGGGGGGTTTCTGTGCATGCACAAAGCACACCAAGAAAGTGTGTGCCAGACGCAGAAGTTCTCCTGAGGATTGCTAGGATCCAGGGCAGGAGGGGCTACAGCTACTGCCTCAGGGCTCCCAGGCCAGTCTTGGGGGCTCCTTGTGCTCATTTGAACGAAGGAGCCAAATCACCCCACAGACAAACTAGAATTACGGGTTTTCCCAGGTCCTCACCTGGATAGCTCAGGAGAGTCTCCACCTGCTCAGCCACCTACACCTTTCCTGGGTTATCAAGGAACTGCAGGCAATGCAGGATCTTAGCAGATGTCTGGAGTGACAAGAGCAGAAACTAAGCAGCAAACATGATTGAGCACAGCTTAAGTTTATTGGGAATCTTTTGCTGTGACAGTGGAAGAAAAAAAGGGGGGAGGGTCCCTGCCTCCCTTGAACTTGCTGGAACTCGCTTGAGGGAGGTGCTTTGGCTGATGTGAGAGCTGCTCCAGACCAACAGGGTTGCAGAAGGCTTCCTTGACTCATTTGTGGTGAATTGTGAAGACTTTGTGGTTTTTCAGATATGTTCCTCAAATCCATTTCCAGACTAATGACTCTTTTAGCACACCAGGCAAGAAGAGGCCAGCACAGCAGCTTATTATACATTTGCTTGATCAGTTTCAACTTGTTTCCCCCTGGGGCTGCAAACAGGTTGCCAGTATAAGATGGGGCTCTCCCAGTAATCTAGAACCAGCTCCCTTTGGGCTAACACTGCCCAGGAGGGATCAATTAAGAGAGAGGCTAATTGCAATAATTAATGCTTCCCTCCACAGTGGGAAAAACGCCTTGAAGCAGTGTTTCTCAACCTTGACAATTTTAAGGCATGTGGACTTCAACTCCCAGAATTCCACAGCCAGCATTGCTGGCTGTGGAATTCTGGGAGTTGAAGTCCACATGCCTTAAAATTGTCAAGGTTGAGAAACACTGCCTTGAAGGGATAGCAATGTGCCTGCCTTCTCCAAATTATAACTCCTTATTTCCAATTATAGGTATTCTATTTTATCATTTCCAGCAAATACGGTAGCAGAAAAATCAAGCATTTCTAGATGAAACCGATTTCCTAGATCTTATTCTTACAGAATAACAGTGTTGGAAGGGACCTCGGAGGTCTTCTAGTCCAACCTCCTGCTCAAAGCAGGATACCTTATACCATGCTGGACAAATGGCTGTCCAATCTCTTAAAGACCTCCAGTGTTGGGGCATCCACAACTTCTGGAGGGAAGCCATTCCACCAATTGTTCTCACTGTCAGGAAGTTTCTCCTTAGTTCTAGGTTGGACCTCTCTTCGATGACCTTCCATCCGTAGCTTCGTGTCCTGCCCTCAGGTGCTTTGGAGAATAGCTGGGCCCCTTCTTCTCTGCGACAGCCCCTCAGACACTGGAAGACTGCTCTTGTGTCCCTCCCTAGTCCTTTTCTTGTTTCGACCTAGACATACCCAGTTTCTGCAACTGTTTGTATGTTTTAGCCTCCAGTCCCCTAATCATTTTTGTTCTTCTCTACATTCTTTCTAGGGCCTCAGCATGTTTTTGTATCATGGTGATCAAAAGTGGATGCAATATTCCAGGTGTGGTCTTACCAAAGCAGTATAAAGCGGTGACCTGGATACCATCCCTCTGTGGATGCAGGGCTGTGTTGGCTTTTTTGGCAGCTGCAGGAGGAGGAGGAGAGCCAAGGGGACAGAGCAGACTGAAATACTGCACAACAGAGGTGCCAACATCGAAGGTGTCTTAGAAGAAATTCCCTCCGGTGCCAGAAGTCGACACCAGCAAGTTAAAAGGCTGCGAGGGCCCATGGAAGGCAGCAAGACATGGAATGGAGACTCGTGGAATGCAGAAGCAGCACTAGAAGGATTTGGCCAGCTCTGCCAAGAAATTCAGAGGACGGGAAAGGCCCGTCAACATTCCAGTTCAAAAAAAGGAGACTTAACATACAAACTATGGTTCAATATCCTTTATTTAACATTTAGCAAAATAATGATTAAGATCATTCAACTCAGATTAAAGAGTTCTGCATGGAAAGAGAGATGCCAAATGTTCAAAGCTGGTTTAAGAAAAGGATTGTGATTGTGATGAAGGAGAAAGTTTGTTTTTTTTTATTTTGCTTTTTATTTGTGCCTCACCTTCACCATCTTTACAAATAACTCGAGGTGGCCTGTATATCCACCCCACACCCTCTCCTTCTATTTTCCCCACAACAATAACAACAACAAAGATGGGTTGGGCTGAGAGAGAGAGAGCAGCTGGCCCAAAGTCATCCAGACATCTTTCATGGTTGGCAGGATTTGAACTTATGGTCTCTCTGCTTTCTAGCTCAGTGCCTTAACCACTAGACCAAAGTGGCTCGGATACATTTATATATCTTTCAATTCACTATATTCTTTTTTTCTTTTCTGTTTTTCTATTTTTTTTCTTCCTTTTCTATTTTTTTCCTTTTTAAGATTTATAATAGTATTTATATTTTAATTGCAACATTTAATAAAATTACTGCTAGCAAAAGAATTGACAGTGGTGGAGAGCAGCTGCCGTTCAGGATCAGGCACAAACACTCAAGAAGGACACGGCAGAGCAGACACGAAGACCGAGGAAAACCGTGCAAACACCAGGATGGGTCACCGTCATGCAAGAGGGCTGCTCAGGCTTGCACAAGGACAACTGGGGAGTGTGCAAACCCGTGGGCATGAGAGAGAGAGGGAGGGAGGGAGGGAGGGAGGGGGGAGGCTCCCCCCTCTGGTCTCCAGGGTCTTCCCAAGGGACTCCTCAGGACACGCGGAGGAGGGAGGTTTCCTGGGGCTGTAAGGAGCCCAGCTTCTCTTAGCACGGGAGCACCGCATTCATGTGAACGGCTGCCAGTTGCCTCCAAGGAGAAACAGAAAATGTCCTGTTTGTGGAATTGGAGGATGGATGAAGCCGGAAGCACACGGCCTCTTCTGGGGCTCCTTTTGCAGACCCTTCCTCCATTCACTCTCCCAACCGTGGATATTTTGCTGGCATCTCTTCTTCCTCAGGCACCAATATTGTTTTTACAGGGTGCCCAGAGAGCTCCAACCTCCCGCTCAAAGATCCAGCCACAAAATGAAAGGGAACCTGAGGGGGGGGGGAGAGCCGGTCTTTCCAGCTCCAGAGAGAGCCCTGCTGGGGAACCCGACCAGCTGGCTGCTCCCAACTTTCATGGGCACAAGGTCTGCCTGCCACCAACGTGACCCTCCTGTTGTATAAACAGAGGGGCTGCTCCGAGAGAACAATGGCATGGCTGCCTCTCAGGGGCAGTGGGGCATCAGTTGTATTTTGGCAACAGCCCCCTTCAAGAGTGCTCCGGCAGACACCTCCCCAATTGGGCAGGGTGGGGTTTGTACACAGGAAGTGCTAAGACTGGGAGGGGGCTTTGGTCCTCCACCCCCTTCTCTAGGGTCAGCAGAACTGGACACACGTCCTGGAAGAGGGTCCCCAAATGGTTGGGGTCTCCGAGGAGAAACCATCTTCAATCAAACCCCCTTCCTCTCTCCTTAATGGATAAAGAAATGTAAAGAAATTAAGTCCATCAAGGTTGGGCTTCCTCCTGGCCACGGGTCATTAGGCTTCCTCCCTTCTTCTCCGTCCAACAATGTCTGCCTGGCTCAGTTCCCAGAGATGCTCCCAAGCCGAGAAAAAGCAAGACGGACATTTCTGGCTGGATCCCCAGGAGAAAATCTGTTATGAGAGGAAGGCCTTTTCTGTTTAATACAAGGGGACAACCGAGCAGTTCTTTGTGTGGAGTACCCAATCTCCCAACTTCCTTTTTCAGCAAAGATTTTGGAAATGGGGAGAGGGGCTTCAGCTACCGAGGACCCCAGTTGTCAGGGCTGACCAGGAATCAGAGCTGGTCTCACATGGAAGCAGCGCTGCTTGTACTGATGGGCGAGGGATGTTGGTGGTTCCTGGAGGGGGGGGGAATGTTCAGTGCCATCAGGCAGGTATCTTGGACCATCTGTGAAATTGGCAGCCACCATTTCAAGTGGTTCAGCTCCTCCCTAGGCGGGCATGCCACTTGCTATGTTAGGGAAGAGCATTCAAGACCTTCACACCCACACACCCACACTGTGCAACTGCAGAGGGCTCAGCTCTACCCTCTATTCTACTGAATGCCTCCCCAAAGCCCGGAGAGATGATCCATTGGTGGGGGACGAGGAACCGTCACTGCACAGGGGGGAGGCCTGGCTCGGTCAGACAAGCCCAAGGAAGCCTCTGCAAGACATCTTTGCCCACGGCCTTCTCTGGAGCCATGCTGGGGAAGACGTTCTTGAACAGAGCAGTGGAAGCAGGGTGGGGGGTGGGGTGGGAGGGGGCACCCATGCGACTCCTGAAGGGACTCTGAGAAGCCCCAAAGTCTTTCTTGGTGTTCTCTCTAGACTGAGCTTTGCCTGCCCCCACCCATGGCCAGCCCTCTCCTAGCTCTCTCCCATCTTCCCAGCAGCTTCGGTCCTGCCAGGCCGAGCAATGCAGGGGTCCCTCTCTCCCCCCTTCTAAGCTTCACCTGTTTTAGAGGAGCATCTTGACTGGTGAGATTTCCAAGACTCCAGGAAGCACGAGAAACACACCTAATGCTCCCCCCCCAAGATTCCCCAAGAAGAAATGAAATGGACCGCCAACTTCCTTCTTTAGCTCACAACTGGATCTAGACTTTTTGGGGGGAAGCTGAGAAGTGCTTGAACCCGGTTCTGCCAAGAGCAGCACAGCCTTCCAGACCAGCGTTACAGGATCCATCGCGGACTCTGCAGAACCAGCCCAAATAGAAGAGGTTTCGGCTGCCACCAGGGCAGAGGCAACCTCGGCTCCTCCTCCTCCTCCTCCTCCTCCTCCTCCTGATGTGAGCAGCGAATTGTGGATCTCCAAAAACAGCCAAAGGGCAAAGTAGTCAAAGGGCAAAGCGGCCTCTCACCAGCCTCTCCCCCGCTGCTAGGATGCCCCCTCACCAACCAGGAGCCTCCGAGCCTCCATTGTTTAACCTGTGACTCCTGAGGTTTCCCTGCACCCTCTTCTCCGGGCATTGGGTCAGACCTTCCACAGAAGCAGCATTAAAAAGGAAATTGCTGGACTCTTGTGGGCTTAATCCTCCCAGAGACCCTCCTGCAGAAAAAGATGATACGCGAAGCCATAAAATTAATGGAGCCCTCAGCCACTGAAGTGGAAGTGCAGGAGGAAACAGCATTTAAAAGGGAGTGGAGAGAGTGAGAGAAGAGAAAAGAATAAAAATACCCAAGGGAAACCACACATCCAGTCTCCAAATATTCCCTTTCAGGGCTATGAAATAGCAATTTAACTCTGGGAGTCTCCACGATCGAAAGGTCTGCCTGACCATGCCAGTCGCCCCTGGGCCAGCCGCACTGAGGAATTCCAGGGCCACTCAGGGAAAGGATCATCTGGACAATCATCCACAGCCAGTCTGGTTCTCTCTCTTCCCGACTGTCCAAGTGAATGCCTGTATGAAGGTAGGCCACAAACTGGTGGCTACCCTGCCTCAGAGATTCACTCAGCTGGAAACTGACCCTCTCCATGGCTCTCCCTCCACCTGGCCTACCTCTCAAGGCTGTTGTGAGAACCCAACTGCAATTAAAGAACACTAAGGACGACACAGCCTCTGGTCAGCTGCCCTCCTCCCCTGAACACCCTGTTGATGGGACTAGAGAAGCAGACTCTCAACTGCTCAGAGGGCTCAAGGCACTGAGAGAAGTGCAGCCCCCCCCCTCCAAATCTCTACCTCTGCTTTGAGGGACCTCTCTGGAAGGCCCACCCTTCCTCCAGGGCATCCAACCCACCCCCCAAGATACTAGGGGAAGGGAACAGCCCCATAACCTCACCTCTTCACAGCCCCCCCAAGGCCCTGAGCCAAGCTGAGCCTTTACCGGGGGGCAAAATCAAGGCTGTGCTGATAAATACAAGATGGCAGCTGGAGCCATGCACCTCCCCCCACCAATAAACACATCAATAATTCTGCCGGTCACTGGATCCTGGGCTTTTCCTGCAGAGGGGCCCCAGAGTCTGCTCAACCTTCCAGCTCTCAGTTCTGCCTTTGGGTCCAGCTTTGGGGCTGACCCAGGAGTCCACTCCCCTTCTTCCTTTTTCCTTCCAGAAACTCAACCGTGGCCGTGGGAGCCAGATGTCAGCAGAAGATTCGCAGAAGCTGCTAGATGAGCGGCTTCCCTGCAGACAAGGAAGAAATGCCACCAAGGGGAGGGTCCGCCTGTTGCAGACGCTGAGACCCTCCCCAGTCCAGGCTCCTGGCTCAGGACTTCAGCCGCCAGTGGTCCTCCTCCCACCTGCAGGGGAGGACACAGCTGCCCCAGCTTCACAGGGTCATTCGGTCAACTCCGCAGGGCTGGTGGCAATGCAGACCCAAAGCCTTCTCCGGGTGCCACGGCTGCCACTCCCGCCTCTGCCTTTGCTCTGGCCCTTGCTGCCCTGCTCCTCAAAGAGGGGGGTCAGCCAGTCCCCCCACCCACCTGTCTTTTGCCCTCCAGTGGAGCACGAAGGCCCAGACTTTGGGGTGGCAGCCTGGGGATCTCCCCCCCCCCTCTCAAGGCTGAAAAGGTCTTTGCTTTCCTCCTGTCCTTCTTCCTTGCCTGCAACTGACACTGTCTGGCAAAAGTTCCAGTCATGGAGGATTCAACAGTTCAGTTGTTGTCTCGTAGCCTTGGAAGGGAGCACAGGGAGGCTGGGGACGCCGGGTGTCTTTCTGTCTCCATTCTGAGCAGCCAAATTTGGCCAAACCAGCCACCAGCAGGTGCAACAGTCTCTGAGCAGAGTTTCCATTTTCAGATGAACAAAATCCCCTCCGAGAAGCATGAATCAGTTCAGATTCCCTGCTTGCTCAGCCGTGCACCCACTTCTAGAGAAAGCAAGGGGACTTCTGCAGCTGGCCGTGGGAGTGAAGCCTCGCCCCCATTCTAATTCAAAGCAAGTCTATCCCAGTCATTAAAGTCCAAATGGAGGCTGTTGAATGAAAGGGTGTGAGAGCCTTCAGCATCAGGGAAGGTGCCCTTGCCCACCCCAGCCTGGCGCAACTGTACAGGGCACAAGCCTCACAGTCTAAGGAGACCATCTTCTCAAGAGTGCCACCTCTGCAAGGGGATCTGGGCCTTCCTCATCTGCAGGAACTAACCTGGTCCTTTTTGGATGCCCACCAGCTGGCAGACAAGGGCCCTTTTGCTCCTGGCTACAGGTGGGACTCCCATGTGCCCAAACTCCCAACCTCTGACCTCAAACCCTGGATCAGCTGCTGAATGTGCAACCATGGAGTACTCGACACCGAGTTCCAGCCAATGGTGCAGCATTGTTTGCACCCTGTGCATGCCCGAGAGGAGGCCAGGAACTCCTCTCCACAGCAGGCAGCAATAGGGACCCCATTCAGCTGAACCGCTGGCAGGCATGCCAGGCACAAGCAGACACGCCAAATGGGTGCAGCCCTGGAAAACTGCAGCCAGCTGCACAATGACTTAAGACCCATCCTTAAAGGTCTAGAAACTGAAATGTGCTTTCTTGCTTAATGAACTCTCAGATTTCTGAGGAATTATGAAAACAGCGCCATTGCCCATATCCACACCTACGTTTCCGTGAAAATATACACTCTCTGGTCCAGGCACGAAACTAATGAAAATAAATATAATTCTCTTTAAAAAAACAGGGAACTCCAAGCGCTTTGGGGACAGAGTGACTTTGTGTTGTGCAACATGCTCAGCCCGGCTAATGTGAAATAGTAGGTTTGTGGTTCAGGGAACTCAATCTATGCATCATTGGCAGGTAGAAATCAAGAGATAAATGCAAAGAGAAAGCATTCAAAGCATTATTACAGAGCTGGAAGCAGCAAAGCCACAGCCACACAGCCTGATCGCTCTGCAGTCAGCCAGTGAACCCCTTAATTGTCCACGCAAGTGTCTACACGCATGGCTTGCAACTGCCGGGTCGCCCATCTGCTTCCCCTGAAACAGCCCCTGGCAAGTTCAGACCTGGAGTCAGGCGAAGAGAGGCAAGGGGGGCTCAGCGAGGCCCCTTCCAATGCGGGTTTCCCAACAAGAAAGCACAGACCGAGGCTGAGCTTCTTTTCCTCTCTCACCCTCCAAGGAGCCCAGCGCGGCGGTGAAATGCAAAAGCCTGCAATGCAGCAGCTTTAATGTCACCCGTTGGGGAAAGAGCTTGAGCCAAAATGCCGCACACTAAAATTGGGAGCTCAACGGGCGAGAGGGAACACGCAATATTTCCAAGCAGCCGCATTTCATTGCAACCCTCCCCTCCACAACAAAGATTTCTTCCCTACATAATATAGTTGTGATTTTGGAAGGTACTTAATGAAAAAACTACTGGCCGGTTGATATTTGCAAGGATTTAGGCAGCACTGGTAGTTTTTCCCCTAAATGTACCCAACCTTCTCAACGTGTAGAATAATTGCAGTTGTTCTATGAATTACAAAAAGAATTCCGTTCACTCAACAATGCAACTTTCTGTGATTTTTGTCTTGAAAGGTGAAGGCAACATAACAGCTTCAACCTGGATTAACAGGATCTCTCCAAGCATCACCAGCGGCCTCTGGCAGGACACGGAGGCTTCACTGTGACCAGACCCCTGTCCAAGCATCAGCAGCAGTGGGGGGGAGGCTTCTGCTCTGAGCAAGAGCCCCCCAGCACTGCACCTAACGTGGAGACGCCTCTCCTGAGGCCTGCTTGGGCCCAGCGTCGCCAACGGCTGCCTAAAGGGGCTGCCCACCCCTCAAGGGTCTTCTGGGCAGTTGCAAAAGGTGCTTCTCCTCACATCTCCAGCCCCTCTTCAGAGGCATTTTCCTCTGGGGGGGGAGCTTTAGAAACTGCAAAAAAGCCACTTCACGCTTGCCCGCCCCCAAAGCCCCACCTACTTTTCCGAAGTCCCGCACATCAAAGAGGTCGAAGGGGTCGAAGAGTTCGCTGTTCCGGAGGCCGAACTTGTCGTGACACACTTTGAGGAACGTCCGGATGTTCTTCAGGCAAAGGAACTGCAAGAAAAGGGGAGCCCTTGAGAGCCTTTCCCACAGAGACCCACCGGGGGGGCGGGGGGGGTGTTTCTGAAATGACAAACGCCACTCCCTCCACACCGTTCAGTCCCCCTGCGGCCTCATCCCTAGCGCTTTTCCCAAGGGGAGGCAGTTTCTCGGACATGGAAGACAGCAGCCACACAACACCCTCAACCTGGGTGGACATCCTGGGTTCACACAGCCCCCTCCGCCTAGGGCAGGGGTAGGCAACCTCGGCTCTTTGATGACTCATGGACTTCAACTCCCAGAATTCCTGAGCCAGCATAGGTGACTCAGGAATTCTGGGAGTTGAAGTCCTTGTGTCATCAAAGAGCCGAGGTTGCCTACCCCTGGCCTAGGGCAGGGCTTTTCAACCAGTGGTACGGGTACCACCTGTGGTACATTGGCACCTGGCAGGTGATACGTGACCATCCTAGAAAAGTGGTAGTGGGGGAGGGGAATGAGCTGAACTGGTGGCAGCACCACACAAGCCTGAGCGAGAGATGGCTGGAGCTGCAGGGCTGCCAGGGCTCAGCAGAAGCGCCAGGATCAGCACCGCTTTCCGGCTGATCAGCGCTTCTTCGGGGCTGTCGGCTCAGTGGAAGCGCCAGGATCAGCACCAGGCTCATATTTATGACGGTCACAGTGTCCCAGGGTCATGTGAAGTGATGAAAACCTGCTGCAACCACCCAGCAGACGGGGGGGGGGAATAAAAACCAAACACCCCCCCATCCCACCTCTGCTGCCAATCCTCAACAGAAATGCTCACAACAATGGAAACCTCGGACAGGAGGAAGAGCGCGGCCGGGCGGGCAGGCAGGTGTCTTGCTCGGCTGTGGCTTGGGGGGGGCACTTTTTTCAGTGCCATTGTAACTTCGAACAGTCACTAAGCAAACTGTTGTAAGTCGAGGACTACCTGTACTTTATCACTTTTTCCCTTTTTTTTTGGTCATCAAGTTTTTGACACCTTGCTAGGCGATTGGTGGTACTCAGATGTTGCCATATCCTAAAAGTGGTACAATGGGTGAAAAGGTTGCCTATCCCTGGCCTAGGGGACCCACCCAAGGCGAAACAATCCAGCTTCACGGCTGGCCTTCAGCAGGCTCGGTGCTGAAAGGAGAGCCAAAGATTGGTCCAGGGAAGCCAGAGAGACCCCCGCCCCCCCCCACTCTTGCCCGTCTGGTGTGCTGAGAAATGAGGTCTTTGTGGTCTTGTCAGACACACCAGAGTGAGCTCCAACTTCCCCATTGGCCACTCCATTTTTGCATGTGTACACACACACACACACACACACACACACCATTCTGCTCAAATCCCTGTGTGTTCTGAGGACTAGTCACTTCTCAGCTTTTGGTGGAGGCAGAAGAGGCAACCTTGCAAAGGGGTTATTAAACAAGATTATTAAAAAACCAAGACCTGGATTTTTGTATTTTTGTAGCTGAAATATTGAATTTGGTCGAGCACAAATGTCCGGGGTTGGGGAAGCTGGTGAAGCTCTGTTGCCCCTGGACAAGGCCCTGCCAGCCTCCAGTACGAGCAGGATCCCAATGCTGGGGCTGGGTGGGGCAGTTCTGCATAGAGTCAGATGAGCCTCCTTCACTGCCCCCCCCGCCCTACAGCTGCAGAGAGGGAGGGGAGGGGGCTTTCTTTCTTTACTGCCCCTGGACCCTGCGAGGGAGCCTTCAGCCGGAGCTCCTGCCCTCCAAACACAGAGCGAGCAGTGGGGAAGCCAATGGGCCAAGGTCTCCTCAGAGCTCTGGTTCAGAATTGGGGAGACCCCCGGTGGGCTACCCCCGGGCACATCAGCATGGTCTCTGGCCCTCAGGTCAGAGGCTGTGTGCCAGGTGGCCCATTGCCGAAGCTGGGGGTCCTGGGAAGCTGCAGGCCTTTTCTGGGCAAGAGAGGCAGCGACGGATGCAGGAAGACCCTCCCCTGAGGGCTTTCTGGCTGCGAGGCAGGGCTGGGCCGCTGCTTCTCTTGCTGCAAGCACAGCCAAGATGTCACTGGGCTAAGGAAAAATGCCTCTATCGGGGGGGGGGACAATACAGGAATGGCTGATGCAGCTGTGGGGGTGGGGGGCAAAGTAAAGGGTGGAGCCCAAGCTGATACTTGCCCCCCCTCACTCAAAAGCCCCAGAGACAGGCCTCCCCCCCCTCACTGCCTGCTGGTCCTGCTCTGCAAAGTCTGCATGGGTGTTTCTCCTCCGAATGGCTCCCTTTTCCTCGCAGGAGACAAGGCCGCTCTTCAAGGGGCCTTTGCACACTGGAAGCCGCCCCACCCAGAAGAGAGCCCCCCCCCAAAAAAAGACAGAGACAGGCTCTACAGCGGGTGAGCAAAAGTCTCTGAACATTTCACAAAAAGAGGAGCATCTTTGAAAAGCCAACAGCACTGAAATCCTGTCTCCTAAGCCTGGGGGAGCCTGCCCAAGACAGCCCATGCCACAATGCCCGTCCCTCCTCACTCTGCTGGCCCCTTCCCCAAGGCTGAGGGAAGCCCCCCTTCAGCCTTCCCCTTTCATTGCCAAGCTGGACTACTCACACAAAGCAGCCCTGAAGACAGATGGGGGGGCAACCTGCCCAGTGACCCACCTCCTGGTCAGCTCATTCGGGTCCCTGAAGAGGCTGCTCCTCTGCCCCCCCCCTCCTTCATGACCCACATAACTGCAGCAGGATAGCAGGAGAAAAAGAGTGGAACATCCCGGAGGGGGGGGGCGTTGCTGGAGGCCTGGAGTGTGTTTGGCCTGGAGGAGAGGCGATTGGGGAGAGCCATCCTCTCTTATCTGAAGACTCAGCTGATCCAGAAGGCTGGGCAGAAAATAAATTAAACCCCAATGACAGGAATTAGATTTTGCTTGGGCCTCCCCTGATGAGCAGAGCTCTTCCCCAGGCCACTGATGGGGTGCCGCTCTGCTGTGACTCAGGCTGGGGGCTCCTCCTGCACCTGCCTGGCGAAGGAGGGTGGCCACTCCGCTGCCTTCCTCTACCCCCCACCCCACAAAACCTCTGCCAACGGGAGGCCGTAGCTGGCCGGAAAAGGGTGGTGCCAAGTGTGAGTCTTCTTTGCGGGGACAACTGAAAACCAAAACAAAGACAGATCAATTAGCTCTCTAAACTGCAGGTGTCACTAGTGGGGAGCTACAAACACCACACTACGTCAATTGTGGAACTCACCATGAGAACCATAGCAGGATTATGGTGAGGGGGAGGGAGACGCCTGGCAACGAGATGGTGACCCCAGCCACCCAATTCCAGGAGCTGAGCCAATATCTCTGCTCCCACGGACCCTTCTTCACACAAACACACCTAAACCCCGGCTGCTGCCTCACCTTCTTTCTCTCCCAGAGGACACATGAGGTCCTAAGCAGGACTAAGCAACATTCTTGGAAATGAAAAATGGCTGCATTCAGTCAATCATTTGTAAATTTATCAGGCTAGAAACTGGGAAAACCCGAGTTCTAGGAAGCCAGCAGTCTGACTTTGGGCCAGTCTCTCCCTCAGAGCCCTAGGAAAGACTTAATGGGTTCTGAAAAAGCTTGCAAGAAAATTGCCAGGACTTGTGCAGGCTCTGGCCAGGAGCCGACACTGACCTGAAGCTCCCCACCAGGTTTCTGCTCCCAGTTTATCACAGCCAGAAGCTGGGCTTTGCTTCCTCATGACGCAGCTCCCGTTACTCTTTACTCAATGGAAAGAATACCAAGCAAATTCAACGCAAACAGAGTGAAGCACGGATGGAAGCATCAAAGCAGCCACCGCGCCAAGTCAGAGAAGGCTCTCAAAAGGCAGAGGCAGAGGCAAGGAGGAAGCCGTCACCGCCGCCGCCCACAGATCTCCTGGTGCCAAAGCAGGGCTGCTCGTGAGTAACTGACGGGGTGAGGCTGGAATCAGCCAGTGCCTGGACCAGCTCTTTCAATAGGCTTCTCACCAGGGCCTTGAGGACCAGCCAGGAAAAATGCTGCAACGTTTTCCCTCCAAAATCAGCACTTTGGGGAGGAGGGCCTTTCTTGCAAGCCGCCATTTGAAGCCCCAATGCTTGGTGAAGAGCCTCAGCAGGCACTTTTCCTGCCACCCACCCACCCACCCCCATTTCTAAGTAACTCAACAATGCATAAGCTCCCCCCCCCAGTCAGAAAAGAATCAGGGACTGGAGTCAAGAGCACAAAAATCCTGCAATCTACACTAAATCCCAGCTGCTCAGTTTCAGTCAGCAAGGACTCTGCTCTGCCCTCCCCTCCCATGGAGAGGCAAGTCGGCCATTCCACCCCTCCAGAGCCTCTAACAACTGGACGTGCCCCCGGGTGAGGGAGTCTCAGCCCTGCCACCCAATGTGCCAGGGAGTCCCTGGGCCAGTCCCTCTCCTTGAAACCGAGGAGTGCCCCAGCAGGCATTGCCGCCCAAAGCCTCCGAGTTGATGATGGGGGAAATGTGGTGGAGGGGCATGGACAATGAGCTGGGGCGGCTGCCATGACAGTTTAATTAAACATTACACTGAGGCTTTTTTGATGTAGATCATCCAGCCCTGGTGGAAAGTGCCTCCCACTGTATTGCTACCCTCGAGAGGGCAAAACCAATGCGGAGCCTCATAAAAGGATTTTAATGAATTTCACCGCATGGCTTTGTTTGGTTCCTGATCCCTAATACCCTGCAAGCTGAAGACTCACAACTGTCAAGCGCAGATTGCATTCAGGGGCAGTTGCAGATTTGCCACAAATCCCCAGACGGCTTAAATCCTCCATCCCAAGTCATGGGGTGGGGTGGGGGGAGAAATGGAGGGCTCACCCCACAGGTCAGCCATCATCTCATCCGCCATTTGTTAGCTGCCAATTAGTGATTGGTGGTCTGACATGTCAGCTCAAGCAGGGAACATACCAAATACTCCTCCCTCCTCCTGTTTTCCCCACAACCACCCTATGAGGTAGGCTGGGCTCAAAGAAAGTGACTGGCTGAAGGTTCTGAAGGCAAACTTCTCTTGACTGTAGAGGCTTCCCTCTCATTCCTGGGAAATACTACAACTCTGCCAGGAATATCAGAGTCCTTTGCCCAGCTGGGCAGAGGAAGGACCAGGCAACGGGGGGGGGGAGAGGCATGAGACCTTCTGGGCATTTTCAGAGCTCAGTGCTCTAGCCTCCCACCACCATTACCACCACCCGTTCTCTTTTCTACTGGAGCAAAATTCCTGGGGAACAGGCCCCTCTGCCCCCTCCACTGGGAAGGCAGCTCTCCCAGGGAGGCGAGGGAGAAACAGCACCCAGTTCCAGGTCCTGGACTGGAGCAGTCCCAACTGTAGGTGAGGATCCAATGATGGGGAGCACCATGAAGAGTCTGAAGCCCCCCTCCCGAATGAAAGGGCAGTCCTCTACTAAAATATAGGGGGAGGCTTTTCTTGAGGCTGCAGAGGAAAAAAGCACTGTGCTGTCAACTCTGAAACCTGAGAGGTCACGGGGAGAGCAATGACTGAACTCCAAGTCTGCCCCACAAGGGAAAGGACCACAAGGACCTGCCCCACCTGGCCCCTCAGGAAAGCACGGCTCTTGACACTATGTGGTCAGTCAAAAGAACTTTTACTGAGAAACAATGGTTGCAGTTGGGTCAGGTGGAATCTCATGATCCCGCGATCCTGCGCAAAGCATCAAGCTCTTCTTCTCATTCTGAAACCCAACCCCCCCCCCCGACCAGTCCATCGGCAGCCAATACAGTGCCACAAGTTTGTTTTGAGAGCGCTGAGTTACAGGACAGATAGCGGGTCATCCTCAGGGCGCAGCAACCTTGGAGTCAGGTTGGCAGGGAGAGAGTCCATCCCATCTCCGAAGACGATCCCCCTCCCTAATTCCCATGCGGTCACAGCAAAAGTGAAAGCTTGCAAAGAATGCTCCCCCAGAGCCTCCTCCCCCCCTCCAACAGATTGGCAGGGCACCCAAATGGGGACCTGACATGCTGCCACCCCAAAAGGGAGGGATTAAGCCTGTAGAGCACAACATAACAAACAAGGGAGAGAAAAACAAAGTTAGAACATTCAGTTAGGTTTGTCAGGATATTGATTGTGAAAATGTTTCACTAATCTAGTGGCCCTAATATGTCACTGATCAACCCATTCATTCTGACCTGTGGGGAAATCTTTCCATTCCACTAAATATTAGAGGTTACCCCTATGCATATGAGAGTCCAGAATCACCTCAAAATGTTGCCCCCCCTCGTTAACATTAGTTAACGGTACAGGTACGGGGGGGAAGAACTGGTCTAAGGGGTGAGGAAATTTCAATTTTCAATTAACTGCAGTGAAAGACCGGATGTATCCAGCGTAGGGATTTTGGCAAGTCTAATTCTGCTGTGACTAGGTTAATAAAATGTTTGATGGGGAAAGGCCTCACAAACTTAGGTCCCAATTTTTTGGAGGGTTGAAGAGACTGTATATAACATGTGGAAAGATAAACTCGGTCTCTCACTTTGAAAGGTTTTAACTCAGTTCTCTTCTTGTCAGCTTGTGCTTTATAGGCATCGCGAGTTTCTGTGAGAGCCTTTCGTACTACAGGCCAGGGATTTTGTAGTTGGGAGACCCACTCCTTCAAAAATGGCACCATGGGGTCGTTGACAGGGAGTTCAGGCATGGGTTTGAAGTCTTGACCAGTAGCCACCTGGAAAGGAGTGAAACCAGTGCTGCTGTGTAGAGTTATTGTATGCCACTTCAGCAAATGGCAGGAGAACAGTCCAGTTGTCTTGCTGATAATTAATGAAACATCTGAGGTACAGTTCCAATCCTGAGTTCACTCATTCACACACCCCATTCGTATGAGGGTGATGACTAGAACTGAGTCCTTGGTCAGTGCCCAGTAGGTCCAGGAAGGCCCGCCAAAACTTAGAAGTGAATTGCACTCCTCTATCTGAGATGATGCGTTGGGGTGCTCCATGTAGTTGATAGATGTGATACAGAAATAGTTTGGCAAGGACCCAGGTGGATGGGATCTTCTGACACAGGATAAAATGCACTTGTTTAGAAAATAAATCAGTGACCATCCAGATAACTATATTTCCTGCGCTTTCGGAGAGTTCCACAATAAGGTCCATAGAAAGCTCAGCTACTGCCTGAAGGAGTCCCAGTGTTTTCCCTTGCCACTGCTTGGCCGAGGCACACACATGACAACTGGCTACATAGTTCTCAATGTCCTTTTTGAGGGATTTTTGAATTTTTGAATCATGAAAAGCTCCCTAGAACCATGAGTCTCTGATTTTCTGAAACATAAAGAGTTTCACCCCGCCCTAGATATAGATAACTACCTACAGGGAGCACATTTTCCTAGGTTTTCAAATGAACAACGAAAGGAGATGAATGGTTTAATTACGTCTGAGGAAATTATTTTCGCAATTAAACAGTTAAAAGTGGGTAAGGCCCCTGGTACAGATGGATTATCAGCAATTTATTATAAAATATTATTTGAAGAGATGACAGAACCATTAAAGGAACTTTTTAATAGTATCCAGATTGGAGGAGAAGTGCCTCCGTCCTGGAGAATGGCTTTTATATCGCTGATTCCAAAAGAGGACCAAGATCTTACCCAGCCTAAGAATTATAGACCTATATCGCTTTTGAATATAGATTATAAGATTTTTGCTAAAATATTGGCAAATAGGTTAATGCAAGTTTTGAAGCAAATGATTCATAGTGATCAATCTGGATTTATAACTGGAAGATATATGAAATACAATGTAAGACAAATTGTTAATTTAATTGAGTATTT